>NC_065444.1:50187897-50437148 GCF_917563875.1 Diabrotica virgifera virgifera
ACAAGGACATACGACTAATTGTAACTACCCTAAATTTCACATTTGGGTGAACGCACTGATGTCAGGATCTGTTTGCTCAACATCTTTGCAATCTGCTGCTTTTGATCTCCGTAGTTGCTTGTACAAATATATACCTACATATGCATATATACAGAGCGGGCTAAAAGTATGCAAACGCCTAATTATTAGTTCTTAAATTTATGGTCTGAATTTTACAAAAACAGGGATACACCTATTTTGCCATATGAAGATTTGAAATTTGATGTTGGTAACGTTGTCAGACTTGACATTTTTCTGATATCAACGATATGAAATGCTAAAACTGATTACAGGGAAATATAAGAGAATGAAGAAGTATAGAAAGAAGGAGAGTGTCATGGTTGAAGAATTTAAGGGACTGGTTTAGATGCAGTTCCATAGAAATCTTCAGAGCAGCGATAGATAGAATAAATATAGTGATGATGATATCCAACCTCCGACTGGGAGAAGACACTGAAGGAAGAAGAACTAGTAACTTTATTATGCATGGCAAGGGTGTTTAATTCTCACCTATAAAACTGATAATAGACTAATATAAGGAAGTAGGTTCAAAACCAGTAAACAGAAAAAATGTATAAAAACCAATAAATTATTTTATGTATTTCAATAATTACAGAAAAAAATTAATGTGATCGTCCAGACATTTATTTAATTATCAAATTAAAATAATTACTCTAAACGTTTACTGCACAAAATTAACCTGCATATTTTATAATTATAATAATTATCGTATAAACAGTTTTTATAGCAATGATTAGAAGAAAATTTTCTCTTTTTTTATAAATGTACATCAATAAATTTTATTTTTGTAAAAAATTTAAAAAAACCGATAAATATACTAACTGACATAAACAAAATAACACTCAGTAATACTGAATTTATTACAACAATTTTCTGTATACGTGTTTCTCAGGGTACCTAAGTATGTAATTGAATTTAAAAAAAAAATACGTTTAAAGTTTCAGAAAAATTCAACTGTTCGAAAAATTGTAAAAAATTAATAATGTGTTGAGCCCTCATAATGTCTGCTTTCAGAAATACGTATGGGTATGCTTTTAATGAGTTGACAGAGATTTCCTTTTGAAGTACCTCATCGCAGGCTACTTTGTACCCCGTACTAAAGTGTCGCTAAAATCTGTTGAGAATGGGGTAGACGATAATCTTCCTATAATGTCCCAAACGTGTTCAATGGATAAAAGAACGGAACGGTTTTCAAATTAGGCCAGCCTAATTCTGGCTGTATGTTATCGTGCATTATCTTGTGTGAAAAGTGGTTTGGGGAGGGCGTGTATTTAAAGCAGCCGTTATGTTGCCTCTTTGAAAAGCAAAGACCTGCTTAGAAAAGTAATACCCCGCCATACCATAACTTTAACAATGTGGTGCACATGCCTTTCCATAGAAAATGGATTCATTACTAAAAACAATGGTATTCTATTCGAGCTCCCAGTTCAGCTCTGATATCCAACAGAACTATGAGACATAAATATTACAAACACTGACAAATACAGGCATACTTGACAACGAAGAACATTGGGAAGAAATCAAAACAAAAGTAATTGACGCAGCAAGCAAGATCACACACAAGAAAAAGAAAAAAAAACAAAAAAAAATGGCTTAAGGACGAGTGTTAATATATTGAAAGAAAAACGAGAGAAAAAAGAGAAATCTACGAAGATGCAAGACGGAGGGCTGATAAAATATACCGAACAGAGAAAAGATAATTCGAAAACGGCAATACATTGAAAAGGGAAGAAAATCTTCAAAGCAACGATATACCTAAGAGAGGCACAGAAATATCTACCCATATTAAGAGAGGGATACAAACCCCGAATAAATCTATGAAGAAATCAAGAAAAGCAGGTAACCAGTGATCCAAAAGAAATAAAATCAATCTGGAAAACCTATTTCCAAACTCAATTAGGGCAATCCAAGCAAGAAAATGAAGATCATATGGATATGCATCACATTAAATGAGAAAATAGAAGAGGTATAACAAGCAATGCCAGCACAAAATAATAACAAGGCTCCGTGTGTTGGAAAATGCCTCTTTACTTCTCCTATTTACACTCTTCCAGTTATATCTTCAGTTGACACCAAACAAAATCTACCACAGTTTATTCACATGTCACAAGATTATTATCTTCAAAATGTTTCTTAAAATACCAAACAGCATACAAAAATAAATTCCTAAGCATTTCAATCAGACAATACATATATGAAAATTATGAATTTTAAGACATTGCCATTCACATATTGTCGTTACATGCCTCGTTCTAATCATCTCAGAAGAATGCAAGAATGGAGTTCATTCGTTGCGATACTAAGAACTCTAACCTTTCGAAGACTCAATACATTTCGCAATTTGTTACAAAACGACAAAAGAATAACAATGGCAACCTCAGATACTCACTGGACGTAAAGTGGTAGTCCTTGACTTGTATTTCATATCCGCGTCCCATCTTTTACTGTGTGAGCGAACGACCAGCTGGTCGAGTCGACACATATGCAGGACGATGGTCAATGGAAGTCATTGCATTCAAGGTTGGGCCCAATACCTACCTTTGCACCAAAGTTATTTTTTACTAATATTTCTTTTAATTTTCTTTTTAGGAAGAAAAGTAACAAGAATCCGAATAACTTATGATCCAATTTATATTCTTAATTTCATTATTATCATTATAATTTGATTTAAATTCGGTATATTTTTCTAAAAGTTTTTTTGTTATTATGTTCGTATCTATATCTTCCAAAAGATATTTTATTTTGTACAAGACTACAGTCTTTTATTTTATTACTGTACAGTAATTAGAAAATTAAAGTATTGAATTATTTTTCTCAGGGTGGTCATTATAAATTACGCATTAGATTCTAACAAAGTTAGCGTAAGATATAGAGCTATAAGAAAAAGAGAAATGCCCAGTGTAGAACTACAGCACTATATGTGCATAACTCAAATCACAACTCTTTTATATCTGATTTTGATAATATTTTTTCATATAAGTATTTGTCCTGTTTTTGATAAAATCGTTATTTTGGGAGATTTAAACATAAATTGTTTCAATTTAAACTCCCCTATTTTAAACTGTTTTGAGTCTGTTGGTTTACTGCAAATTCTTATAATAACTAAGACAACGAGTACACTTATTGATCCTGTTTTTGTAAATTGTCCGGACATTGTTGTTAACCAAGGTACTCTTCCTACAGATAATATTTCTGATCACAATCTTGTGTATCTAACGCTTAATCTTAAATCACATAAACCACCACCTAAATTCATAGAATATCGCTGCATCAAAGATCTTAATTACCAACAATTTTATAATGATTTAATCGAACTTAACTGGAATAACATTTTTAGAATATCAAATATTGACAAAAAGATTGAATACTTTAACACACTATTAATTAAACTTTTTGATGTTCATGCCCCTTATAAAAGATGTCGAGTAACAAAAAATAAAGCACCTTGGTTGACGGATGACATTAAACTTCTGCAAAAACAAAGATCAAAGGAGTTGCAAAAATTTAAAAAAAGTAAGGATCAGGAAGACAGAAATAATTATAGTTACTAAGAAATAGAGTTGTAAACTTAACCAGAATTGCCAAAAAGAACTACTTAGAAAATATATGTTGTGAAAAAAATTCAAACAAAACCTGGAATGCAATAAAAAATTTAAATGTTCGAACTAATAAAAATTACGATCTTCCCCCTAAATTAGCTGACCCGAAGCTATCAATAAGTATTTTGAACAATATTTGTCCAATGTTTCTAATAAGGGTAAAAAGAAAGTACAGTTTTACCATAGTAACAAATTTAATGATAATCTAAATTTGGCTTTTTCGCTCACCTCACTGAATAGCATCAACTTGGCATTGCATTCCATTAAAAACAAACTCTTGCGGAGTAGATTATCAGGTAGCCCCTTCATAAATATTTATATTCTCCATACAGTAAATTCTTGTATAGAAAAAACATATTTTCCGTATTCATGGAAAATAGCTACTGGTAAACCATTAGCAAAAACAACAATCCTCAGACTTTCTCTGATTTAAGAATTATAAGTATACTTCCAGCCCTTTTCAAGGTGTTGGAAAGAATTATATATGATCAAATATATCTTTACTTTACAAACAATAAAATACTGTCTGACAAACAATGTGGATTCCGGAAAAACTATAGCACATCTACTGCTTTGGTAACGGTTATGGATGAGATCCTAAGAGCTTCTGATAAAGGTCAAATAAGTCTGTTCGTTCTTTTAGATTTCTTTAAAGCGTTTGATACCGTAGATCATGAGTTGCTATGTTCAAAATTGAGATACTATGGGTTTAATGCAGAGTCTGTAAACCTAATACAATCTTTTTTATTAAATAGAACACAAAAAATATCTGTAGGTAACAAACAATCTACACTAATTAATATTCTTTCAGGTGTACCCCAAGAGTCAATCCTTTCTCCATTACTGTTTTTAATTTACACTACTGACATTATTAACTCTTTACAATACTGCAACATAGTCGCTTACGCTGACGATACTCAATTGTACCTTAGTTTTGATAAAGAAAATCTATTTAATGCTTTGGATAAAATTAATTCTGATCTTGAAATAATAAAAGAGCTCTCGGACGAACACAACTTAAAACTTAATTCCACCAAATCAAAACTATTATGTATCGCAAATGAAGTCAACCGCCAACTTGTAAAAAACAATTCAAACATAAAAATTGATCATGTTTGTTTACCTTTCACAGCCTCAGCTAGAAACCTTGGAATTATATTTGACGAAAATCTAAGATTTCAGGAACATGTCAAAAACATTAACAAAGAAGCTTTTTCATCAATGAAACTAATTTTTATGAATCGTCACATTTTAAGTAAGGACTTAAAAAAGCTTCTTTGTGAGAGCCTTGTCCTGTCTCATTACTCTTATGGTGATTTTATCTTTATGCCATGTCTACTGGAGGCGGAGAAGAATAGGATTCAGAAAATGCAAAACTCCTGTTGGAGGATTAATTTACGGGATCAAAAAATATGACCACATTTCACATAAAATTAAAGAATGCGGTTGGCTTAATATGAAAAATAGAAGCACATCATCTAGGTAACTTTATTCACAAGTTACTTCTAATGCCAAACACCTCCACTATCCTTAAACAAAAGCTTGTCCGAAAAAAGGAAATTCATATGCGAGACGTGAGATTGAGAAACACTTTCACAATGCCACAACATAGATAGAGTTTGTTCGAAAGGAGTTTTACCTACAACGCAGTAATAATTCAATTCCTCATAATATTAAACTATGTTCGATTAATAAATTCAAGTATAAATTTCGTTCATATCTTTTTGATAAGCAATAACATTGCTTAACAATAATGTTGTGCATTAAACTGCAAGGGCATGTTTTTGGTTGGGCTGTTTTAAAGGAATTCTTTTTCTCAGATGAGTTTGAAAAAAAATATTTTTTTGAGTACTTGGTTAATATTTATTATTTATTTTTTCCCATCTTTTTTTTTTAATTTACATTTCTTGTTTTTTTAATAAGTTAGCTTAGGTTTATTTTTAGAATAATAGTAGAAGCGTCTGGGATTAACATTTGGTTAAGTAAGAGTAGCTTAGCTAGACTTCGCCAGATGTTATCCCAATAGGGAACTTTTTTGTTTTCGTTTTATGTTTTTCAATATTCTGTAACTATATGCTTGTTTATTTTATATATCGAATTAATAAAAAGTCCTATTATCCAGATTTAGCCATACGGCTCACACTCCCTCTAAGGGGAAAATTGACTCATCCCAGATACCTACGGTATCAAAAGGATTGAGCTCTGGTGGGACTCTTTCCGTGTTATCGAGCCCTCGGTGACTTGGTATGCAGGTGTATCTCCCAAAAATTTTCGTACACATCTGGCCGTCGCGAGTAGTACAGCTTTCTGGATGGTCTTATAAAGGTGTTCATTTAGACCCAGCTTTTTTATGTTTTCGAGGAGGTTCTTCGGAATGACTCCAGTAGTAGACATAATAATTGGTATTGTCTGGGTACTTTGCATTCTCCATTGTCTTCGTATTTGAATTGTTTTCGTATTTTCTTCGTATTTTTTAAAATGTCTAAAATTCTCGCCGGCGGCGCTGGGATTCGATCCCCGGCTTTCTGCGTGAAAGTCAGACATCCTACCGCCTGAGTTATTAGGCCCTTTTAACAAAACCCAATTGTTTTAATTTGAATTTTTTAAAATCTAATATTTTAAATTTATCAATTCACGATACGCCGAAAATCCACATCACTTATAAAGCAGAACAAAAACCGTATTTATGTGAATATAATGATTTCTCTATTTTAATGTAAAAAATGTATAAATAACACAATTTTATAAATGTTGCTTATTCTTTCTGTTCTCTTTTCTGTCTTTTATTATATTAATATATAAAAAAGTCCTTAGAACTAAATTATTGTTATCACTCACATTTTCACGTCATCTTTTCCACATATTACGGTCGCACAAGTTATCAGACTTCAATATGTATCAGAAATTGAACAATGGGCTATTTTTGCTCACTTGAGAGCAGTGTTGCCAATCGCATTTCTCTAGATTATCCGATAATCGCTCGAAAAATATCCGATTTGTCACGAAAAGGTACGCTAGGTCAAAAATATTATGTTATTAAAATCAATGTTGCCCATGTTATTTTTTTAGTCCCCTTAACAACCATCAAATAACAAAATCCGTTGTTCGTACGCCAATCAGTTGATTGTAATTAATTATCATTATGATAATTACCATAATTGATTGATTAATTAATTATTAATTATCAATTAACGTAACAATTATTAAGATAATTGATTAATTAATCTAATCTCATAATTGTAATCAATTATGTTTTCAGCAA
Organism: Diabrotica virgifera virgifera; assembly: GCF_917563875.1. NCBI lineage: Eukaryota > Metazoa > Arthropoda > Insecta > Coleoptera > Chrysomelidae > Diabrotica > Diabrotica virgifera. The sequence continues at coordinate 50,194,819 of NC_065444.1, forward strand.
CCCAATCAAAGTTGACATTGACAGTAATTAAATATTTGATAATGATCAGTTGATTCCATTTCTGATTAGCGTTAGAACAACCGCAACCGGCCCTTTAATCTACTGGATTCTCTATTTCAAAGTTTAAAAATTTTCGTTTATAGATGAAAATCTCGTATCCTAGCTGATTATTACCTAATCAATGTATGTAAATACTATTTACTTACTATTATTATATTATTCGTATTTTGTATTATCGTAAGTGTTAAATTCTAAATAAATAAATAAATCTAATTATTTCCTTATTTGGATCGTTATATTAATTTATTATAATTATTTAAGTAAAAGAAAAACACTTTTAAATGTTATTTTATTAAAACGTAATAACTACCTAAAACTAGGTACTGGAAAAATAAATAATAAATAAATCAATACAAAATAAACTACAGCTACATTAACAGCATAGGCGCAAAATTTCTGGTCAATGCTTTTAAAATGCATTATTTTTTCGAGTACTGAGACAGCTAATAAGTATTATTTAAAAATTTAAACGCAGAATGAAAAATTACATTATTACCGAGGGCCGAAAGTCTCTGAAGATTTCTATAATTTTTATTCTAATATGTTAGAGGGGTAAAAGGAAAACAGAATATTGAGTGTGATTTTTAATTTTAAATATCTCATTCAAAAGAAACATTTTGTTTATTCTAAGGGACTTTCAGCCCTCGATAATAATGTAATCTTTCATTCTGTGTTAAAATTTTTCAAAAATATTGATTAGTTTTCTCAGGAATCGAAAAAAATTAATAAGTTTAAAGATTATTGGTCCGAAATTTTGCGCCTACGCTCTTTTAACAACTAAAGATTGATTACAACTAAAACAATAGAAATGTATTTGACAGTCTTGTAGTTATTAAGGTATCAAAGTTATTATCCATAATACCCGTGGTGCGTTCAACGTTAATGCCCGACTAAATAATTTTTATAGGCAAAAAATTTGAAGGATTTTTGAGTTAATTAGTAGATATCTAGATACTACTAGTTTCAAATAAGTAGATTTTTCTACAACCACTATCCCAAATGCATTTTTCTGCACAATTTTATGTTAACAAACTTAATATTTTCTCACAGAATAACTGACAGTAGTGTGCAGAAAAGTGACGTTTCTGTGCCGGAAAGTCCTTTTCTGCATAGTACCATTACATTCCTCAAAAAAATCGTAAATATAATTAGGTATAACATTAGCTTCTAATAACACAAAAATATACTGGGTGATTCATTAAAACTAAAGATCATGTACTATGCTAGACTTTCGTGACGCACCCTGTATATTTAAATCTATGTTTATAAATCGCCCATTTGAATTTAAAAGTTAACGGGTACAGCATTTTTTAATAATTTTCTAAAATAAGTACACAAACAATTTTATTCCATAAGTAGTTTCCATACTTTCTAATTTCAAAATTTCACCCTGTATTATTGTTAATTATATTTCGTTAAAATTGGTTGTTAAGCAGCTTTTAAAAGTATAAAAATATATAGGGTGTTCCAATAAAAAAAACATATGGACTCTGCCAGGCTTGCGTCAATCACCCTGTAGATTTAAATTTATATTTAAAAAATGCACATTTATATATATTAAAATCGACGGGTCCCAGCGCTTTTTATAATTCTTTAAAACAAGGACACAAATAATTTTATTCCAAAAGTGCCTTTCACACTGTATAACGGTTTTTGAAATTTGAATTGGATTAGTATGCCTTAAGTGGACGCACTTGTGCATTTAAATTTTAAACAAAAGAATCGGCACATGTCCCTTTTGTCAAAAGATGAACAGTATCGGATGTCACTAACATTCATCCAGTATAGGCTATTTATAACAATTTGGGTGGAACCAAACAAAATTAATGTGTTGTTGGTGTTGGGAATATATGAATGACAAAGTTTTAGTCAATGGTAGATACACTGAAAAATATCCGCAAATATCCGATTTATTTAAAGGTACGAAGAAGATACGACAACTCTCCAAAAGGTACGCAAATCGGATAATTATCCGCCGATTGGCAACACTGCTTGAGAGACAAATTCTGGGGGTTTTATCTTATTTTTCTACCCTCGTCTTCCCCAACAAAGATAGATTACTCCGCCATTCTTGCAATTTCCCTGTCGTATCTAAGGCCATAAATCCTCGGTGATATATCACCATTTGGTGACTTGGGGTGAGTATACACAGCGATCGGAGCGCCATAGGGCGGAGGAATTCCGAATAAAGAAATACGATCATATCAAAATCTCATAGAGACCAAGGCGAGTGGATACCTCAATTTGAATTTGAATTTGAATTTGAATTCTGAATGCCCTTATATCCATCGTCGAATATAAAAGAATTTGAATTGCACTCGAAGTGTATACTGATAACAACTTGTAAGGGTTTGTTTTTAAGATATTGTTGCTAAAAATAAATTGGGTGTAAATTTTTATAAAAGAAATTGTAAGGAATGGCACTACACATTTTAATAGATATAATATTATACCATTATTTTTGCTTACTAAATACAGTGCGGTGGAGTAAGTGTTGCCCCCCCCCCCTGTTAACTTGTATATTTTAAGAATATACGCAAAACGCTCGGACAGGTCGATTTTTAAACTAATCATAGTATATCACAGCATCAACGTTTCGAACTTTACGCGATCCCTCTTCAGGTGACAGGCATAACTTTGATTTTTTTAAATGGTAAAGTACATCAGGTGACACCTCATTTAACAGCTTTTAAAATACTGATTTCAAAAATGTATAATACTTTAATCCTTTTTGAGATTGCAGGCCCAAAATTTCGGTCGAACTCTTTTTAAAAGCATTTATTTTTTTCGAATTCTGATAAAACTAATAAGTATTTTTGAAAAATTTAAACGCAGAATGAAAGATTAGATTATTATCGAGGGCTGACAGCCCCTTAAAATAAACAAAAAGTTTCTTTTGAATTATATATTTGAAATTAAAAATCACACTAAATTTTCTCTTTTTTCCACCACTGTGACTTATTAAAATAAACATTATAGGAGTTCTCAGGGACTTTGGACCATCGAGAATACTGTAATATTTCATTCTGCGTTTAAATTTTTCAAAAATATTTATTAGTTTTTTCAGGATTCGAAAAAAATGATTGCATTTAGAAAGAATTCGACCGAAATTTTGCGCCTACGCTCTCAAACAGCATTAAAGTAATATACATTTTTGAACCCAGTATTTTAAGAGCTTTTAAATGAGGTGTCACATAATGTACTTTCCTATTTAAAAAAATTAAAGTTATGGCTGTCACCTGAAGATGAATCGCTTAAAGTTCGAAACGTTGATGCTATAATATACTATGATTAGTTTAAAAATCGACCTGTCCGAGCGTTTTGCTTATATTCTTAAAATAAACAAGTTAACAGGGGGGGGGGCAACACTTATTCCACCGCACTGTATATACAACAATAAAACAAATGTCTTCTTCTTCCTTTTTATAAGCAATTCTGCTTGTTCATTGGCAGATTGATACCTGTATGGAAGGTTGTTACTCTATCTTTCCGCGGTCGGCCGATACTTCTTCTACCGATTGGTGATTTATCTCTTGCTATTTTGACCACACGTGTCTACCCAATTCTGGTAATGTGATTGTTCCATTCTTTTTTTCTATTTAGTGTCCATTCGTTTAAACACTGTACGTTACATTGTTTTCTAATATCTTCACTCATCTTTCGATCTTTCAGTGTATTTCCTGTAATTCTTCTCAGTACTCTTATCTCTACCGTTTCCAGTAGTCTTTGTGTTGTGGCTGTGTCGGGTCTTGTTCCTGGTACATGTCATTATTGGTCTTACACTGGCTTTATAAATTCTTGACTTCATCTCAGTGTTCATGCATCTTAGTGTTACTAAGGCATCCTGCCAGTCTATTTGCTTTTTGTACTTGATTTCTCACTTCTTTGTCCAGGTCTCCCTAGCTTGACAATGTAATTCCAAGGTATTTTACTTTCATTATTCAATACTGATACCATCAATTTCTATTTTAGATCTGATTGATTCTTTACTAATTACTATTGTTTTGGTTTTCTGAGATGAAATAGTCATATTGATTCTTTTGCTCTTATGTTAAATCTGTGGAATAATCTTTACAGATTACCTAGCAAAGTACTTTTACTTCTTTGTGTCCCATTATATATCCTCTTCCTTTGTTGACGTTTTTGATTATTTCATCCATGATTAAATTGAAGAGCATAAGGACTCAATAAGTCTCCCTGTCTTATTCCGCTGCCTATATCTATAGGTTCTGTAAGTTGTTTATCTATTCTGACTTCCATTTTGTGTTTTGGTAGGTGTTTTCAATAGTTTTTATGATATCTAAAGGGACTTCTCTATTATACAGAAGATGGATTACATCTTTGAGTCTAACTCTGTCAAATGCTTTCTTGGAGTCAATCAGACATAGAAATGCTGGTTTATTATACTTCAGTGATTTCTCAGTAATTTGCTTTATGACAAATATTGCAGCTGTGCACGATCTTCCAGTACGAAAACCCTGTTTTTCATCTGCTAAACTTATCCTCTGATTCATTAGGTCTTGTAAAATTTTAGTTGTAAGTTTTAGGATAGTACCTATTTAACAAGTTGATGCCTCTGTAGTTTTCTGGCTGCTTTTTATCTCCTTGTAGTAGCACTTGTTTATAAACTAAATAAGCAACCAACACATTTCTGGACATTACATAAAATAAAAGAATGATTAACGAATTAAAATATTTCATTTCCTCTGGATTCTTTTAAGTCTGAATTACTACAGCTAATCAAAAGGAATAATAAATCAAAAATATTAAGAGAAAATTATACATATTTTTGAACATAAGAGTGCCCCCTTAGAATAGTGAATTCACTCCCTTTAACATATTAGACTAGAGGAATATGCAAAACTTACTACGATAGTAGATGTTAACTATATTAGACGTAACGGTTAAAGTGACGCAGAAGTTTTGGAAAGATGGCAAGAAACATTAAATATTATTACTACTCCTGCAATTTGGGAAAAAGTGTAGAGAAATGTGAAAAGTTAATAAAAGAATGTTGGATGTGTGAAAATCGCATATTAGAAGCAACTAACCCAGTCATTATCTACAATCCAAATGAAGATACCGACGATAGTGATTATGTGTATGGATCTAGTTCTTGATTACACTGTTGGATAATAATTTTTTATTTTCTTATTAAGAAAGATTTTGAGTGTTATGGTTATTACTTTATCAGTATTTAACACTACAATTATTTAGAAACATTAGAATCTGTAATTTTTCTTCTATTTTTGGACTAAGAATTGTACCTACACACATATTCAATACAACAGCTAAGAAATGCAATATGATAATATCAGCAGAAAAAACCAAATGTATGACATCTAAAAACCCACTACGATGTAAAATCGAAATTGATGGGAAAATAATAAAGCAAGAAGCAAGGTTTAGATATCTGGGAATAGATATAACCAGTTACGGAGATGTTGAAGAGGAAGTACGAAAACAAAGCTTAAAATCATTAAAGCGGCGGGATATCTTAATGACACAATCTGGAAGAACAAACACCTAAGACAAGACACAAAAGCAAGAATCTATAAAGCAACAATTAGACCTATATTGACATACACGGCGGAGACAAGACCTGACACATCTAAAACGAGACGACTACCAGAAACAACAGAGATGAAAATACTTCGACGAATATCAGGGAAAAGTCTGTTGGATAGGGAGAGTAGCGAAAACATAAGAAGATCATGCAATGTAGAAGACATAAATAGATGGGTGACAAAACGGAAACAGGAGTGGAACGAACACATTAGTCGAATGGCAGAGCATAGGGTAGTAGGAATAGCACGATATAAGTCACCAAATGGACGAAGAAGTATTGGCAGACCAAGAAAAGGAAGGTGCGATAATTTAAACAATTTAGGAGGCTAATATTGAAGAAGAAACAGGCCTTAAAGTCAACATACAAGAAGAAAGAAGAAGAAGAATTGTACCTATATTTCTCTAAATAAATGTCTCTAAATGAAATGTCTATTCATTAAGCGCCCACTATACTACTCGCGAAGTTGATCAAGTTCAGCGAGCACGAGAAGTAGAGTTACTTCATGCGACTTCGCTTCGCCTCGGGCTACTTCCATTCTGTGTCGGTTTTGGCGACCGAGTCGAAGGACTCGAAGTTAGTTTCTTTCCGCGCGAATGTGTTCCTCGAAGTTGAACGAATGTTTAGTGATACACTTCGGACAACTTTTCCTAGTACATACTTCGTCGAGTAACTGCGCGAGAATGATCAACTTGCTTTTAATACATGATCAGTTAAATCCGTATCTTTGCTTCTCTTCGTGAGTGCTTCAAATATTGGGAAAATTTGTTATTTTTCTTAACATAGCGAACCGTTTACGAAGTTTTCATCCCTAATCCAAAACACATACAAAGTGAGTTTTATGTATTGAAACACTCAATTATCTCGAAAACGGCTTGCACGATTTTTATAGATTTTGGTAGATAGGGGTTTTCTAATGCGGCCGATATTATAGTGCTAATTACATTGTTGTCATATTTTCCGTTTTTCTGTGAATCTAACGAACTTTCTTACTTCAAATGAAATACCCTGCATATGTTTTGTGTTTTGAAGTCCTTAAGAAATAATGAGTATTTTTCATGTTATATTCCCTATAGCTAAATGCCATACTTTCGGAGTTATTGCTAAATTTATTTAAAAAAATTTAAACAAATTATAAAAATCAATTTTTTTGGCCTGGGTAAACACGATTTTATGTTCTTTGGATCATTGTGAACAAAAAAATCTTATGTAATTTTTCTCTAAAATTAATCGTTTCCGAGTTATAAACAATTTAAAAGGGAAAAAATCGAATAATGACGATTTTCAATATTCAAGAATACAAATTAACAATATTATTTTTGAAACTGCGAAGTAGGTACCCAAATTCAAGCTCAACGCTTATTTTATGAGTTACCGATAAGTAATTTGAGATTGTTTTATCGCCCGATCGCCCGTCCTCTCATAATATGCCCTTCATTAAAAATTTAAAAGATTTTTAAAAAATCTAAAGAAATCTAAAAAATCTAAAATTTTTATAATAAAACGAGCCAAAAAATCTTATGGCAAGCTATCAGAAGAAAAGTTGTACTTGAATTTAGGTACTTTGTAATTTTAAAAATTATATTTTTTACTTGTATTTTTGAACCTTGAAAATCGTCATTGTTGATCTTTTTTCAGTTTTAAATTGTTTATTACTTGAAAACGATTAACTTTACAGAAAAATTACAAAAGACCTTTCTTGTTCCCAATGATCCAAATAACCTAAATTAATGTCTGCCCGGGCCCAAAAAATTGATTTTTATAATTTGTTTAAAAAATTCTTTTTTAATAAATGTAGCAATAACTCCGAAATTATGGCATTTGGGTATAGGGAATATAACATGAAAAATAATCAGTATTTCTTAAGGACTTCAAAACGCAAAACATATATAGGTTGTTTCATTTGAAATAATAAAATTCATTAGATTTCCAGAAAAACGGAAGATCTGACAACAATGTAATTAGAACTTTAATATCGACCGCATTAGAAAACCCCTACCCACCAAAATCTATAAAAATCGTGCAAGTCGTTTTCGAGATAATTGAGTGTTTCCATACATAAAACTCACTCTGTAGTTGCAAATTCGTGAAATGTACTATAATAGTACAGCTACTTCTAATAACCGGATAGCAAAAAAAAACGAATCGGACAGGTAAAGAGTAAAATGGAAGTTAAAGTAAATCCACGATGTGGCTGCCTTTTAAACTGGCTCGTGCTAATTCGGTTATGCAAAAATTTTAGACGCTGCAAACACGGAGAGGAGTCTCGCAAATGAAATAAAATAAAATGAAGAAAACCACTCCGAATACGAAGCGATTAATCAAGTTATTCTCGAAAAGCCGCAAATAGCACGCAGACGAGACCAACCAAGAGAGAGGCCGGCCGAATAGATGGCTGCCAGGTCGTTCTTTTTACTGATTCGATGCCTTGTGAGTGACTCTCTTCTTGAAAACGATTTATTGATATAAATTCATTCATAGTTTGGTTTAAAGCTTTCGTCTGAACCGATACTACAGATTGTAGTGTAGGGGCCAAATAGAGGTCACTGGGCCTTTTCAATTCAGATGTACAAACTCAACGATAGCTTTTTGGCTGCTGATTACGAATTTCGAGGGTGGGTTTCGCTCCGAGTGATCAAAAAATTGTTATAAACAATTTAATCGTTTATAAATTGTGTATAAGGCTCCAACTTATAGACTAAAAGAGATAAAAAAATTTTCAAATAAAATTTGTTTCATAAAACAAAGAAAATGACGAAAAAGATATTGCAAAATTAGTGCCTAATGCATATATTTTTATAAAAAAAAAATAATAAAATGTAATAATCTTTTGTTTACGGGTAGTTAAATATTTTTATATTTTTATCGAGTATTATTAGATATACGATATATCGTGAACCACATTTTTTATTAATAATCAATAACATTTGAATCTGAATGGGTAATCAGAGAACAGCTGCCGGTTGAACTTATGATAAAGCATCAAAGGTGGTTCATACTACATATTATAAGAATGAAAGGTAATGAGCAAGTACCGAAAAAGAAAAAAAATGTAAAGCTCGAAGTAACAAAAATATACCTATTCAGAAAACAATCCAGAAAAACCTGTGACGTTTTGGTCTTGTAGCGGAGAACTTGAACAGAAAAGAAAAAACTGTCAAGAAGAAGTATCTAGTAATGTCCAAAAGTAGGAAGTTCTGAAGAGTATATTTTTATAAATAACTTGTAACGTTACAAACTTCATATGTTTGTTATTTTTTTCAGATAATTATTGTATTTCAGTCTCTTTTAATTTCATTCACTTGTTATTCTTTTGTTTTACTATTTTGGCACTCAATTATTCTATCAACTAAATACCTACTCTGTTTAATATTTATTTTATAATCTCAATTTTGATTTATTTCAGTTCTATTCTCATTTACTCTTGGTATTCCTATATACTCTAAGTCGATTCAAAGTTTATCTTTTGTCAGATGGCAACTCTGATTTATGATCTGTTATATCAATTTCGCTTATAATGGAAGGGCATTTTTCATGTGTCTATCTTTTATTTATTTAAAGTGATGTTTTAGTTCCAAAATTCATTTGTATGAATCTCTATTGGGGTGAGTACATATTGATAACGTTTCATCTTTGTAGTTCATCATTTTGTATATGTCGGTAGAATCTTGTATTCAATTTAACTAATTTATTTTATTAATAATTATATTCATTTACTTTTCTCGCCAACTGCTAAGTGTTTTCTTAAAAAAAATTGTAATTTTGCAAAACTTCAACGCAGGGCAATGTTTAAAATTTATGCTGTCACTAATACAAGGTCTCTTGTTTTATGTTTTTTTGAAAAACCTTATAGGTCTGGATCCCGCGTATGAAAAAAAAAGTTGATTAATAGCAAGCTGAAAATTTGTTAATAGATTAAGGGTGTGTAGTCGGAAAAACTTTGATATATGGGAACACTGGAACAGGAGCAGTTTTAATTGTTGAACAGATTAAAAATTTGGAACGGTCAGACCACGAAAACGGCACATGTATTTTATCCGACAGAACAGAATAAACTCTCTGAACAGAGATTAAACTCTCATGCAAAAATCAGACTTCTATTTATCACCAAATGGGCGTTTTAATGAGTGGAATATGTAGAATATGTCAAATGACAGGAATTATGACAGGTGATAAATAGCAGTCTGATTTTTGCATGAGAGTTTAATCTCTGTTCTGAGAGTTTAAGTCTGTTCTGTCGGACAAAATAAATGTGCCGTGTTCGTGGTCTGACCGTTACAAATTTTTAACCTGTTCCACAATTAAAACTGGAATGGATGGATGCTGCTTACCTCCCAGAGTACCCAGCCCTGATAACAGACCCACCCGAGGAGGATGAAGATCGCCTACGAGAAACGGCTCGTCTATACTGGTCAGCGCGCCGCCAAATGGCTAACATGCCAAGGGTGGGCGTTGGCTAGTAAGTAAGTAAGTAAGTAAGTACAATTAAAACTGCCCCTGTTACAGTGTTCCCATATATCAAAGTTTATCCGACTAGACACCCTTAAGCTATTAACAAATTTTCAGCTTGCTATTAATCAACTTTTTTTTTCATACGCGGGATCCAGACCTATTATTCTTAGATAAAATATTGTACAGAGAGTGTATACTTTCTGATCGGTCTTAGTGGTACAGTAGGCAATAATGCAGTGTGAAGCTTCATACTAGGTTTTCTGTATTTTTAAATATTGATTAATGCTTTTAAAGTAATTTTCTTATTTATATTAATTTAACGATTTTTTTAGAATCATTGATTTACATTTTTTTTACATTGAAAAGTACATAAAACTGCTTTTAGTTAATACCCTTGTTATAGATTTTAATAAGATTAAAAAAGTTTACATCTCGTATAACGGATTCCCCTAGTCGCGTAAATGTACCTACGTTATATCCCAATATTTTGTGACGAATGCCTTAGGATTTTACTGTAGAGAAAAATCAATACAACGCCAGTATAAAAGCTTCCCGAAAAAACAATATTTCATAGTAAAATCAAAGAATATATAGGGTGAGGCAGATAACTGGCCTATTAGAAATATCTCGAGAACTAAAGGCAACAGAATCATGAAAATTGGAATAAAGGGGTTTTGAGGGATGATCTATTAAAGGAAAATATTTTCATCTCTTTGCAACTTCCGGTTATACCGGAAGTTGCTTATAACTTCGTTTTTTTAAATGGGACACCCTGTATATTTTTACATTTTTGGATTGTCCTCAATATGTTCTTTCTTAAAATATGAAATTTTGTAATATTATACAGGGTATTTTAAAATATATTTACATTTTTTTATTAATTTCGTAGCAATATTCACACCCTGTAGAATTGTAATAGTTTGACATTAAAAACTCTGCTTACGTTCAAGTAATTTTTAATATAGTCTATTATTGTTAAGAATCATTAGTATAGCTAATTTTGAAATTTTAGTATACAGGGTTGGTCGAAACTCGGAATGAATATTTTCTGAGTTTTCTTAAATAGAACACCCTGTATTTTAGTATTGTAATGAAATGATATTTCATAGTACTTTTTTATTTTATAAGTATTCCCTATACCTAACTGCTTTAATTTGTGAGTTATTGGTGATTCAATCTAAACATTAATTGCAACAAAAAATACGTAAAATTTTATTAGGTTGGCCGTAAAAATATTTAATCACAAAGAATTTTTCAGAAATAAATACATATTAATCCAGACTGATTCTTAAAATTACCAATAATGGTTTAGCTATCAAAATACCTACGTAGTTAAGATTATTGGTGCGACTAACAATTAAGCACAAATTAGAGCAGTTAGGTATAGGGCATGCTTAAGAAATAAAAAAGTACCATAAAATATAATTTCATTACAATACTAAAATACAGGGTGTTCCATTTAAGAAAACTCAGAAAATACTCATTCCGAGTTTCGACCAACCCTGTATACTAAAGTTAAAAATTTAACTATACTAATGATTCTTAACAATAGTAGACTATATTAAAAATTATTTGAACGTAAGTAGAGTTTTAGTTGTCAAACTACTACAATTCTACAGGGTGTGAATATTGCTACGAAATTAATAAAAAAACGTAATTATCTTTTAAAATATCCTGTATAACATTACAAATCCTCATATTTTAAGAAAGAAGATATCGAAGAGAATCAAAAAATGTAAAAATATACAGGGTGTCCCATTTAAAAAAACGAAGTTATAAGCAACTTCCGGTATAACCGGAATTTGCAAAGAGATGAAAATATTTTCATTTAATAGATCATCCTTCAAAACCCCTGTATTCCAATTTTCATGATTCTGTTGCCTTTAGTTCTCGAGATATTTCTAATAGGCCAGTTATCTGCCTCACCCTGTATACTCTCCGTCTATATTCTTTGGTAAAATGAGACAAGATAAAATTCTCAACCAATTTTTCAAGTACTTAGTAAATTTGCTTGCAGAAAAAAGTAAGTATTTGTGATGGGGAAATGCCAGAATATAGCAAAGGAAATATAATGTGGATAATTATTGATAAAAACTGTTTAGTTTTAAATTATTTATATGGCCTACAAATGACAACACTGCTTCCCCGCTGTCCACCCAATGCACCTAATTCGCGCCGATTCATTCAATCATTCGTCATTCTACAGCGGAAATGCAACTCATTTTCATAAGCGATGTTGTCGATTTTAGCGTTTCTTTCAGTGGGCTATATCTAATCAAGCACTAAACAGTCTGTTATTCGGTATATATAATAATAGTACAATAATTAACTGATGCATTTTAAGAATGGTTTTCGAATTGGAAATCGAAATATCAAATATATGTAATGTATTTTTAATCGTAATTTTGCTTTGCTACCAAAAAATAAAATTGTTAATTTATGCATTTGAGTGACAATAGTTATTTATGATATAAGTGTTAAAAATACAATTTTAAGGCACGCATGTGAAGGTTTGAAAATAAATGGTCAATGGAGAAGAAGAAATAATAAGGAACTTGAAGAACTCTATCGAACCAAAAATAACGACGGCAATCAAAGCACAGAGAATCCGATATTTAGGACACATTGAAAGAATGGGGAGGGAAAGAATGCCAAAAATGATACTATCACGTAAGCCAATCCAAAAAAGAAGAATAGGTAGACGAAGAAGGAGATGGAAAGAGAGCGTATATGAAGACTTACAAAAGAGTAATATTGTGAACTGGAAAGAAAAAGCTGTGGACAGAAAAAAATGGAAGGAAGTGGTCAAGAAATGTATGGAAAGACTATATAGGGAATATTAAGTGTTTTATATAAATGAATGTAATATTGTATATAGTATAGTAGTATATGATATAGTGTTATAAATATATAACGTAATAGTAATTGTAAGAAAAAAAAATAAATCTTTCAGCCCTAGGTCTTCAAGGCCTGTTGAGCTTAATAAATAAAATAAAATGTGAAGGTTTGCAGAATGAGCGAAGCGAATTCTACAATTCACATGAGTGCCTTAAAAATGTAATTTTAACACGTATATCATACAATATTTTTTCTACAAACGTCTTATATATCAACAATTATAATTTATTCATTCTCAATTACAAGACAATACCTACAAAAACTTTTACTTGAACTTGACTGACATTCCATTTTTATATTTTTCTTGACATTACATCAAAACTGCCTATACTGTCAATACGTAAATCATAACAACTATATAATAATAACATCTACTTTTATTGTTGTATATTCTAACAAATTTTAACAGTTTTTTTCTACAAACGTGTTAAAAATGCAATAATACAGTTTAAATTAAATTTTAAAAAACCTTCTTAAAAAAGCTTTTTCAAATTGCGCAAGTTGTACTGTTAATATTAATGTTAATAAATGACATATAAAAAATATTTTGACGTTTGTTTTCAAAATGTGACATTTCAATTTTAACAGCAGTGCCTTAAAATTTTTAAAGCACTAGTGCTTTAAAGTAACATTTTTAACTTTCCTATGGAGTCTAAAAGTTGCATTTTTAACATGTTTGTAGAAAAAATACATTATTAATGTGTTTCTACTCGACTTAGTTGACCACATAATATACATGTGTGAACCGTATCATTCGTATCTATTCATTACAAACCTAGTACAGTCCAGTTCCCACTAAACGATTCGTTTAGACCCAACTCACCTCTAATGTAACCAGAACGGGACCCAAAAATGAACAAAAACAAAGATGTGATCACATTGGTTGATGCAAATTTAACTGCACGCCGGGGATTGATATGAAGCCCCTTAAATTAGAAAAAGGGTGGCCGGAAACAATACGCTACTAACAAACTTTTAAAAAGATAATTTCCTTTCAGCGGCAACCATATTGCAAGTAGAGTGAGTATATACGTCAGTTAGTGGTGGGCATGATAGGGAACTGTTATTGATATGTAAAAATATGTAGTAGGAAATGGATAAATGTATTAGTCTTGTATTTAATTGTATTATTTAATTAAAAAATTAATGGGGCATTTTTAGTAATTTTAAGTTAGTTTTCAAGTGGTTTATTTCTTGATTTAGTGAATATGATCATAATACACGTATTTACCAACATGTAGGTAATATTGTTATAAAGCCGTATATTGTTCGTCCGCTATAACTTTTCCCATGCGTCACGATTCATTTTCAAACCAATTAAGTCAAAACATAAAGTGAAACGTACGCCGATGTGTGTAGTATACCTATAGTATACAGTATACAACATGTATATACACATCGACGTTCATTTCATTTTATGTTTTGACTTAATTTGTTTCAAAAATTAATCGTGACGCATGTCATTAGCATGTATATTAGTTTTTTAGCGCTTTCTAACGCTTCTTTAAAACAGCTTGAAATCGTCGAAATGTGGTGTTACAGGTGCATCTGAAGAATTTCATTGGTGGACTGGATGACTAATGTTGATGACTGGATGACTGAGGTTATACTTAGAATGGGAAAGGAATGTGAGGTAGGTGGTACCATGAAAGAGCTGAAATTAGATGGTCTTGACAGGATTATGAGAAATGAGTAGATATATAGCTTTTTACACCTTGTTTTTCAGAGTGAAGTGTACGGAAAAAGATGACTAATGACTATGCAGACAAAGAATTTCTTGACTCCAGAACCTGAGATATTGGTTCAAAAAGTCTTCAACCGCCCTATTCCGAATATATGCTGGCAAAATAATGATATCCACGTTAATTCCATTAAGTATTACTTCCTTAATGTATGGAGACAACAAGGGACTACTACAGGGCTACTCCAAATCTTCTACCTTGTTCAAAATATTCCTGGAAGAAACCCTGAAACCATGCAAAAGAAAGTGCGAAAGAATGAGAATACAAGTAAGAAACGAATACCTATACATATCAAGCCTAAGTTTTGCAGACGACCAAATAGTGATCGCACAGGACGAAGATGACCTCAGCTTTATGATCAGAAAACTGGAGCAGAAATATACAAAGAATGGAATGGTAATAAACCTAAAAAAATAAATACGTAACAACGGGGAATACAAAAAAGACAGCTGGAAATAGATGAAGGTAAACAAATCAAACGAACAGAGAAGTACAAGTACAGTATGAGGCAAAATAAACAGTAGGTATTGAAATGAATATTGAAATATTTATGATTGTTTATATATTTAGCATACACATAGTATAGCCTTGCAAACATTATTCCGATCAAACAGATGGTAAATATGCCGTCTAGTAAGAAAAAAATATTTATTTGTAGTCCGCAATTCCGGAATATTAGACGATCGATTGGTCTGCCTCTTTCAGTATTCCCCATATGCGCATTAAGTGGCGTTAGATCTAATGAGTGCGTGGGTATGGAAAACCACTGCCACGCGAAATAAGGGGATCCCCAAAATGATCGTGCAATATTCGAAGAGACTCTCTGGCCGTGTGACAGGTTGCCCTGTCCTGCTGAAACCATTGTTGGTGTTAAGCTTGGACCGTTTTCGCGACCTTTTCCGTATGACCGAAAATAGTACTCCACGATACAAATTTTTTCTGCAAAACAGTACCATCCTGAAGCACCTAACATTAACACGACATTCACATACGTTATAACGACGTACGGAAACCACTCGGTACGTTTCTTATACATAATAACAAGTTACTTTATACAGGGTGTAACAAAAATACAGGTCATAAATTAAATCACATATTCTGGGACCAAAAATAGTTCGATGAACCTAACTTACCTTAGTACAAATATGCACACAAAAAAAGTTACAGCCCTTTGAAGTTACAAAATGAAAATCGATTTTTTCCGATATATCGAAAACTATTAGAGATTTTTTAATGAAAATGGACATGTGGCATTCTTATGGCATGAACATCCTAAAAAAAATTATATTGAAATTTGTGCAGCCCATAAAAATTTTATGGGGGTTTTGTTCCCTTAAATCCCCCCAAACTTTTATGTGCGTCTCAATTAAATTCTTATTTGTAGTACCATTAGTTAAACAGAATGTTTTTAAAACTTTTTTGCCTCTTCGTACTTTTTCGATAAACCAGTTTTAATCGAGATGCGGCTTCTTTTTAATATGTTTACATAAAAATTTTATGGGGGTTTTGTTCCTTTAAACCCTCCAAATGTTTGTGTACGTTCCAACTATTATTGCTGTACCATTAGTTAAACACAGTGTTATTAAAACTTTTTTGCCTCTTAGTATTTTTCAGATAAGGCACCTTTTATCGAGATGTGGCTTCTTTTTTAATATGGTTCAAAGTATACCTCAAACTGTAATTTATAAATTTTTCATATTATTACAAAGCCTCTAAAATCGTACTTAACAGTACACAAATATGTGGTGGATTTGACAAAATATTCAAAATATCTAAAAAAAAAAACTAACTTTTCGAAAAAGTACTAAGAGGCAAAAAAGTTTTAAAAACATTGTGTTTAACTAATTGTGCCACAATGATGATTTAATTGGAGCGTACACAAAAGTTTGGGGGGTTTAAGGGAACAAAACCCCCATAAAATCTTTATGGGGTACACAAATTTCACTATAATTTTTTTTTCAGATGTTCCTATCATAAGAATGTCACATGTCTGTTTTCAATAAGAAACCTCAAACAGTGTTCGATCTATTGAAAAAAATCGATTTTTATTTTGTAACTTCAAAGGGCTGTAACTTTTTTTAGGTACACATTTGTACTAAGGAAAGTTAGGTTCAATCAAACTATTTTTGGTCCCAGAATATGTGATTTAATTTATGACCTGTATTTTTGGTACACCCTGTGTAATACAAGTTTGAGGCATACGTATTTCAGCACTATTTATTTTGTCGCATACCGTATTTAGGTTTCATAATATCAAACAAAGGAACAACTCAAGAAAATATTAAAAATAGACTGGGACAAACAGGAGACTGTATACGAAAATTGAACCAGGTACTGTGGGATGTGGGATATATAAGAACATCAGTATAAAACAAAAAGAAAAATAACACCATGACAAGAAATAGTCTGACTTATCGATGTAAAAATTGAATAATAAATAAGAAATTCAAAAACAAAATAAGAGCAACAGAGATGGAATTCCTAAGGAGAAGTCGCAGAGTAAAAAGAAGAGGTAGAATAAGTAACATAGAAATTAAGAAAAGAATGGTAATGAACTCAGATATAATAGACTACATAGAGCAGAAGAGATTAACCTGGTATGGGCATGTCAGAAGGGCAGACAAAAAACGTTGGATAAACAGAATAACAGAATGGAGCCCGATAGTAAGGCGGAAGAGAGGCAGACCCCAAAGATCTTTCAGAGATAAAGTGGACGAAGCAATGGAAAGAAGAAATCTACAGAAAGGGGACTGACGAAACAGAAAGAACTGGAGAGAATTTTTGAGTGAAGGAACACAGTGAAAACTTTGGAAATACTTAATAATATATAATGTTAATCCCCAATACCCGCAACGGATCTACACTGCAAGAAAATTTATTCACACACATTGTATAATAAACTAATTTACCAATTAGTCTCTCGTTAATTTTTTTGGTATGATTAAATACTTCAAGGGGCTTATATAGGCTTATATTTGAGTTTTCTTTCGCTTCTTTCGTAAAGTCTTATCTTCAAAAGCTTATCAAACTATGTTGTGGGCTTCGGACTTATCAGTCATCTTCAGTGAACTTTGAGGTATGTACTTGCTTAATAGCCCCAGAACCAAACAGTGGTTAGATTTAAAGTATTAGTTACATTTTAAAAAATTGTAAAATTAGACGACTAACTCCCGATGAAAACGAATAACTTTCCAGGAATACAAGTCCCCTACTCGAAAAGGAGAATTACCTGTATATCTTGGTCTGCAAAAGCCTAATAGTTGACTGGCAGACTGGCTTTCGCAGACTACTGACATCAAGCACCAAATAAATCCATATTAGGATTTCCCTGTTATACATACAATTCAATACTCAAAATTAAAAGGCTGTCATCGCTATTCCCAAGTAACAGTTATAAAGTAACACGTTTTTAAATAACTACCCATCACCATAGAACACTCAAATTTTAATTTGAATGAACCGGGTCGTAAATCTACCGTTAGAAATATAATGCGGCATGCAGGGCTGGCGATTTCAACATCGCCCAAATTTACATCGTTATTGCTTCTGAAATTTAGTGCCGCGAACTTGCAACTACTTTAATTTTTTATTCGTAAGTACACATGAGACATGGGGTCATTGTTTTTCCGAGGGATTTTCTTTGCAAATGAGACTTTTCTTCTTCTTGTTCCCGAGCATTGGGTTGTATATTTTACTTTGCTAGCAGATTTATGGCGCTCACAAATTTTAAATTAGGAGATATAAAAGAGTTTTCTTCGTCTTCTTTGAGTATCGTACGTTTGCAGTTTACGACGTATCTGCGTGTCTTACTTACTTTAACTTAACTGCATTAGAGTTATATGAATGAATTGGTTTCATCTCCAATCCTAAGGTACACGCAAATCAACATGCAAATTTTTGGAAAAAACGAAAGCACAAATAATTAATTTCAAAATGCAATATTTTACTAATTATTGAAGCAATGTAAACACATGGAATATGTGACTCTTTCATTCAGTGTCTCATAAATTTTCTAGATAAAAGAGCATTAAGAAGCTATTATCATCACCAAGAATTCAACATAATATATAGCAGTCTGTCTTTGTCCCTATACGTTTTAGCCTCTATATTACGGACATGCCTGCAACCGAATTTGGATATGCTGACGGTTGGACCCTTGCAACAAGCCACATATACTTGGAGTCTTGAAATTAACGAGAACACTTTCACGAATGGTCATCTATCTTCAGCGAATATGAAGATTACAACCAAGCACTACAAAAACTGAAGCAACAAGTTTTCGTCTTAACAGAAGACTAGAAAATAGAGAAATACGAGTATATCTGAATAACAGACTATTGAAACAGAATAAATATCCGAAATACCTTGGGGTTACTCTAGACAGAATGCTTACATTCAGAAAACATCTGACAGAAATATTCGCGAAACTAAAAACACGTATAGTACTCACTGGAGGGACTGCAGACGTTCGGATACAATTAGCGTCTCTTTGCAAAGACAATGACGTCGACTTTGCAAAGTAACAAGACACTTACTCAACACACACACTACACATGGCACTAAGTAGCTCATGTTGTGACTGGCTGATTGACATAAAGTCCATGCCATTAAAAAAAAACATATATAAACAACTGATAAGAGACCACTGGACTCCAAAACCCCAAGTTTTAATAGCATTGTGTTTAGGAGAGGCATAGTATACATAGAAAAATTAATGCCTAAGGAGTGTACTAGAGAACTGGCTAAAAGTTGAAGATATATATCTTTGGCACAGCATGGGTGTACTGCTCACAGCTTTTCATCGCAATTTGTGAAAATAAAATGACTACGATGACAAAATTAAAAGAGCTTCGGCAAAAACTACTGTCGCTATGAGAAGGTTCTGCGTCACCTTTACACCGGACGGCTGGGTATACCAGCGCCAAACAAAAGGTCTAAGGAAGAAATTCAAATAAATACTTTTCAGTATTATTTATATTCTTTATACATCATCTAAAAATCTACAGAAAGTTGATTTTAAATGTCTGATAAGTCTACAGGCACGGACAAATATAACAATGCAAGACCACACCATAGAAAATGTTGAATATTATGTATAGCTGGGCCATGTCATCAGACTGAGAAAACCAAATCAGGATCCTGAAATTAAAAGAAGAATAAAACTGATATGAACTGCTTCTGATAAGCTTTCATAAACACCATAAAACATCTCCATTTCTAGGTGGAGAAAAAACTAGAAACAACATAAAGTGCAAAGGAACGAAACATACATACATTGGAATATCATTAAGAGACAAGATTAGGAATACTCTCATAAAGATGTAGAACGAAGATCAGGAATATCGTCAAAGAAATAAAAAAAATTAAATAAGCTGGATTGGTCACATAACTAGATCTGATGATAACAGGTGGACACGGAGAATCTTAGAATGGAGACCAAGGAGAACAGCAAGAAGCATGGGAAGACTATAAATTAGACTTACTTTAGACCGAAGATTATGTGTTAAAGAGAACCTAATTAAAATGACTGAACTGATATTATAGAATTCGAGAGGACCTGAGCAACGTAATGATTAGATAACAAACTAAATTAGCGATACCGTATGGATGATAACTCCTTTAAAGGTAGACATCTGCTTACGTTGTAGGAAGATACAGTAGATGTAGGAATGTACATTTATTGACCAAATGCTATTGATACGTAGAAAATGTTTTATTCTGTTCTGTCCTAATAAATATTTTCAGAAAAAGCATTCAAGAGCATTAAGATGATAATTGTCAGAATCATATCGTGCATGATGATAAAGTAATATTTTGAAATATATTTTGGGCCAAATATGTCAAGCCGGTACATATTTATCATTATAAACCAATAATTCTCTGACGTAAGTCTTCTTGAGAAAGCCATACATCTCAACGTTTTTCTAACTACAATGATTATGTCAACAACTAACCATCCTCGCAAGAAAAACATTTTTTCTTGTAGCTGTTCGTTCTAAACGAGGCTAATTCCCTTTTTTGTTCCGCTCGGCCCAAAAAAAGAAAGGCCATTCGTAGCGTTTTATCCCTTCATCCTTTTCTCTATTAAATTTTTGCCTCACGCAATTAGTTTTCCAGCAAGCCCTTATGTCTAATTATACCGAGGGCAAATTTCTTTTGGTAGCCGGCGAAATTTACGAGTTGCCTCCGGTAGTGGACACCGAACACGCGTTTCATAAGTGCAAACAACGGTCGTTGAGAATGTGATGTAATGGAAAAATACCGAAAGTTGGAGAATTGCGAGGAGAACAGCGGTATACAAGCTGGTGATATTAAATTTTCCAACCTTCTGCGTCTGTAATGTATTGGCGTTGGGGAAAATGATGGCTTTTCTTATATAACGATTGTACATAAAGGTTAGCATCTTCCCAACTGACGGATGTTTCGTTGTAAATTATGCGATGAGAAATAAAGAAGTAGAAATGTACAAAAAAAGAATGTGTGTACGTAAGAAGTTATACTTCTATTATATGATTTCAACGAAACTTTAAACAGTTATTTATATTTTATTTAAATATTAAACTAATTTTAATTAGGGGTCGCCAACTTCTTGAAAATTTCAAGATCTTGTCTTGATCTTGTCCTGATTTCAAGACAAGATCAAAACAAGAAGTAATTTTAGATTTCAAGACAAGACAAGAAATTTTATGTCAATACCAAGATTTCTTGTCAAGAAAACAAGAAATCTTGAAATATCTTACTACCTGATAATAACAACTAGATTTTATTTTAAATAACAAATTTAGCACATTCTTAAATCGGAATTGGTAAGCCATGAATTAAGGCAGATAACACTTCTTATGGAGTCAAAGCCAATCTCATTTCTTGCTGATGTTCCGAGAAAATCCTTGGCCATTTTCGATAATGACGGGTAGATATTTTCGTGTCTTCTCCACCAATCAAGTATGTATTGTTATATTTCTATTTGATATGAAAATTAAAATTTGATAATCATAAACAAAATTCAATTTAATATAAAATATTTTCAATTTTCTCAACCACGGGCATATAAATTTAGAACAACCTGTATACAACAAATTGTTATATTTAATTTTAAGAAGTGATTAGAAAAAGCTTACGGAACTCGGGACAATGCGCTTAGAAAAAACAAAGTGAATGGCGCGTACCATTATCGTTGTTCGCGGAAGGTTCGATCATTAGCCTATGCTAAATAAAACTCAAGTGAAATCGATAATAGGTCATTATCGTTGTTCGCGGAAGGTTCGATCATTAGCCGATGCTAAATAAGACTTAGTGGAAATAGAGAATAGGTCATTAAATTTTGTAAATAATAGAAAGTAATTTTAGAATGGGAATTAACTATTTTCTTTGAAATCCATTAAGCATATTTAGAAAGATTAAAAATTGGTTTTGAGGAAGACTGCGAATGAGAGTTGGTGGTGGAAGGTTGATTTGTGAATCTGGAAGGGATATTTAGAAAGTAGGGGAATGAATGACAAATAGAGATCAGAATGTTAGGAGCTGTCGAGAAGGAAGTCCAGTAGTAGACGGTAGTGTACGGAGAGTGAGAAAGCCGGTGTAGTTCCGTGAGTGTGGAGTATCTATCGTGGAACGAGAGGTAGGCCAGGTTGAGAGTAAAAGAACCTCCTTGAGCCAAGAGTGTCCCGGTAGCAGATTGCAGTTTCGAAAAAGGCAGAATACAGCATCACGACAGAAGCAGGAACGAGAGCTATACGAGCTAGTTTTCAAAGGAGAACATTACTGGAAGCCAGGACGAGGTTTTGATCGCAGCCAAGGATAGCAGGAAACGGGTCTTGTGTGAAGACATTCTCAGTTCACCAGAAAAAGGTCAGTCTCATTTGTTTGGACATGAATGTATGGATTTTTCGTATTAAATACCACATTTAAAATAGAAGAACATAATCAATAATATCAGAAAAGCTTCATCAAACTTAAATAGAATTGTTGCAAATAAATCATAATAGTTAAATGTTAATAAAAACTTTCAATTGGAAACCAAAAGGAAATAAGATTCCCATGTGTAAATGTTATGTTTAAGAATAATAAGATATAGCAAATATTAAGCAGTGATTGCCATTTAAATAAAATAAACAATATTTTGATTATAATTGTAACCCATGTGTGTGTATTATTTTACTCTTTTCTCTCCTATCCCGATTAGGAACCATTGAGAAATACTTAGAAGCCACGTAAGCAAGTAATTAATTTTATAAAAAGCCCTGAGATTGAAAACATATTGATATGTGATCTGGTAAATTAATTAGATTATTATTAATGCATTGATTAAATTAAATGACATATAAGAATATTATCTCATATCAATAATCAAGATCACATCAGTATGTAGTATGTATATTCTCAGAATCTTCTGACCTAGGCTCATTTTAGTATTTTTCAATTTCATACTTCCAAGATTGTAAGTTATCATTATCAGCTTTCTTAAATAGGTAAGTAATATCTAAATCAAATTCGTTATCTTTTTTTCAGACTAAGTACTGGCTCTGGTATTGGATTCTATAGACTATAGATCATTCTGGAATTTATTAAAGTAGTTAGCTTTAAATATTTGTTCAAATTTTTGTACTCCCTCTGATTATATAAGCTTTTCCCAAGATGAACAGGAAAATGCCTCTACTTTATGGCGAAGATTCAAAATAACGACAATACGGTATATCGAATCAGTTTTGTTATAGTGTTTCAGTATTTTATCTCTCGCAGCTTGAATGCAGTAAATTAATTGCTCATCGGTAGCGTCTCTAATAATTTTAATATTAAGTTCATGAGCCCAAATTTTCAGTTTGTCCAAAAGTAAATTTACTCCAATTACTACCAATGGGAGTATGCAATATTTTTCCCCTTCGAGAATTGAAGAATGTGTTATAAACCTTCTCAGATACTTACAAAATTTACTGATCAGAACCATTCTTTATCTAACACTTTCCAGTTATTTAGATTTTGGTTGTTGTCACAAAATATGGTTTTAAGCATTTTTTACACTTAATCCCCATGTTAGCATCTCGAAAGTTCAATGCCATATTGTAGGCACATCTAGTTCTGGCAGAGTCATCTTACAATTTATGGCCTCGCAAGCACTGTTAAGTTTAAGTTGCATTTGCTCTGAGTTTTTGATTTTTTTACAAGGTATTTAATTTTACTTACAGGAGAGTTAAAATCTAAAGTAGTAGCATTTATAGCATTTTCTACTTCGATGTCATCCTCCAAATAATCAAAATCCTTTTCGATGTCTAAACTGTTTCGATTTGGCTCAGTAATTTTTATGAAATCCTGGACAGTTAAGCTTAGAATATGTGCGAAACATACAAAATGCTTATAATAAACTATTTTTAATGGGAAATGAGCCACATTTTTACCAAAAAAATAATTTTTTTGGTAAAATTGTGGCTCATTTCCCATTAAAAATAGTTTATTATAAAAATGCCGCAAGGAAATAGCTTCAGAACAACATTACAAAATGCTTATTGTAAGCATGCAACTACACATCAATTTTGGGTTCATCAGGAAACAAATGCAGATCAGGGACTCATCCCAGTGGCAGTGGAAGCCGTGTTAGCACGCAACACAATAAAAAGGTCGCTGTGGAATCACCCGACCGGCTAATCAAGAAATTTCAAGATCTTGAAATTTCTTGAGCCAAGACAAGATATAAGATGTCAAGAAAACGTCAAGACAAGATTTTTTAAATTCCTTGATTTTTTCTCAAGACAAGACAAGAAGTTGTTGTCAAGACAAGAATTCTTGTCTTGTCGACCCCTAATTTTAATGCTTACTACTTTCCAAAAATTTTTATTAAAACAATACCAATATTTAAAAAAATAAAAGAATAAAACACACACAAACACATTGAAAAATGAAACAGAGAAATGATTTCTGGATAATAATTGTTGGCAAAAATTTGAACTAAATACGTATTTTCGTAAAAAAAAATTATATAATAAATATACTTAATAATCATAAAATGTATAAAAAAAAAATAAAAAAATAAAAATTTGCATTGGGATCGAACCTGCGTATATTAGGGTTGTTAGGTTTGAAATCAGCGCACTTTCGAATTTAGCCACTTAGACATGCGAGTGATGTGGGAAGATACACCAACTGAACGTTTTACTTTTTGACTTTTTTACTTTTAACTTTTTGACAGTTGCTTATTCTCTTAATTTAATCAAATTAGTTTGATTTTTGTGGAATTAAAATATTAAAATACAACAAAACAAAGAGTTAGAGAACAATATATTAGATGAAGATTGTAGAAATTTTGTTGGTAATCACATTATGTAAATCAAAGCATTACCCGTAATTTTTTATTACAATACTGAAACATTTACAATTACGTGCCTGTTGCTTTTAAAAACTATTTAAAAAGTCACTACAATAATTATAAACTTGCTTTTGTCTCTGCCCTCACAACAATAAAAACTAATATACACAACATTTGTTTACCCATAACCGACATATTGAACAATTATTGACAGGTCATTGTAATTACCCAATCAGAGCACGTTTAACGTTTCAGCTGCGCCCAGGACCAAGACTTTTGATGAATTCGCGCACATACGGAAGAGTGGGAAACGAATGCAGCATTGGATAGCTGAAAGTGTCTACTCTTCCAGTACGAAAACACGTTTTTGTCGCTGTAGTAGTATTTCTTCTGTAGAGGTTAGAAAAGAACAAGTTTTTTCTCGTGCCGATAACAATATGTGACTAAAAACATGAGAAACGGATTAATGTGAAATTTCTCGTTAAATTAAAAAAAAAACTCCGACTGAGTACTATAATTTGTTGAAAGAGGCCTATGGTGATGGTGAGAATTCTCTATCTCGTGTGCGTGTTTTCGAATGGTATAAACGGTTTTCTGAAGGCCGAAGATGACCAACGTCCAGGTCGACCTGTCTCTGTTTCAACTCCGCAAACAGTGACCAAAATAACTGAAATTGTGCGCGGAGATCGTCGTATGAGCATTCGGATGATTGCTGAGACTGTAAATGCCGATAATGAAACTGTCAGAAAAATTTTACATGACGAATTGAACATGAAGAAAGTCTGTGCGAAGTTGGTCCCAAAAATTTGACAAACAGTCCTATCTGTGAAGCGTTATTTAGCCGCTAGAGGCATTCCAGTGCTCCCGCCGTACTCGCCTGATGTAACACCCTGTGACTTTTTCCTGTTTCCTAAGATCAAGTCTGCCTTAAAAGGAAGCCGGTTCGAGTCGATGGAAGAGGTGAAGCGAAAAACGGCGGAGCTCCTAAAAGCTCTAACAAAAGAAGAATTCCAGCATTGTTTTGACCAATGGAAAAAACGAATGCAACGGTGTGTGGCGAGGGAAGGGGAATATATTGAAGGAGAGCATTCGATTGTAGAATAATTTTTAAAATAAAACTCTTTTTCATAAGCAGTCTCGTTATTTAATAGCCAGACCTCGTACATATACATTTACTCCCAAACGCGCCTAAAGAAGTATAACTTCAAAAAAATAATCACTTATGCTACTGTTATGATCTAGTCTAAGGGTACGTCATGTAAATTCATCCACAACGAACCTAAATTCTCATTTTCTAAATGTTTGTAATGTATGTACATTATTTCAACTCGGTCGAGAAGAAATGTTTCGGCAGAGCAAGTTACGAAAATTTGTAACCTATTCCTTTAAAAAATAATTGAGAATCTAATATTCATAGAAACAAATAAGATTGTCATTTTTGACCACAACACGAATGGGATCATGTTATAAAATGGTTGATTTCGGGTGTTGGTCGTTCATAATTAATTTACAAAATCGCAACATTAAACTCATAATTTTATTACTGCCTCAATTACACAAGTAGGTTTAGCCCCGTCTCTATTCGACCTGACAGGTCTATTGTGGCTCATCCCTAGATTAAACTTTTCCTTTCAGCCCAGCCTTGGTAACAAAGTATATTATAGGTTTTGGTGATGATACTTCTACGTAGGACCCGAGTTGATAATGCTCAAATATATTGAGTCTTATCCTATCCAAACCTGGCAGTTGCACAGAAGTGTTACGCCGCGCCGTCTCGTCTTCTATGAATGATTCTTTTGCGCTTCCCTTGGCAAGTATGTACAATTTGTGCCGCCTGGCTAACCAATGTAATTTTTTAAGATCTCTCCCTGCAGTTTCTCTTTATTAGTTCCTACAGATGGTGAACCTTATGGTGAACATGTCATGAGGATGGTTTTAGAACGATGGGCCGGTGGAGTAACAGTAGCTGCTAGGAAAATCTCCAATTTAAGATTTGCTGATGACACTACACTTATAGCAGCAAATAAGTAAGAAATGTTTGATCTCCTGCGAAGAGTGAAGTACGAAAGCAATAAAGTTGGTCTAAAAATCAATAAAGCTAAGACAAAAATAATGGTGGTCGACAGATTCGACAGTATTCAACTGACTAACATGTTACATGAATACCAGATAGTAAACACATTTGTCTATCTCGGGTCTGGTATAACTAAAGATGGTAACTGTGAAGCAGAAGTTCGGAGACGTATTGGTATGGCACAAAATGCGATGAGCCGCCTAACTAAAGTTTGAAGAGACAGATCTATCTCTCAAAATATCAAGATGAGACTGGTGAATGCCCTTGTATTCTCAATATTTCTATACGGAGCAGAAACTTGGACTCTTCGCGCATGCGAGCGCCAAAAAATTGATGATTTTGAGATGTGGTGCTGGCGATGAATGCTGGGCATACCTTGGACAGCTCATAGGACAAACATTTCCACTCTAAACCAACTCAAGGTTAAAAAAAGGCTGTCCACAATATGTCTGCAACGAATACTGCAATTCTTTGGTCACGTGGTTCGCAGAGGTGACGACAGTTTGGAGAGATTAATTGTTTCTGGAAACGTTCCGGGGAGAAGATCAAGAGGACGATCACCAACTAGATGGTCCGACCAAATAAAGAATTCAGCTGGAAACTCATTCTGTGAAGCTCTTAGAGCAGCCGAAGATAGAGACCAATGTAAAAAAATATTGTTATGAATATTGGAAGAAATCACGATCCTCAGTAATGGGGAAACGACAAGAGAGAGAGAGAGAGAGTTCCTACAGACACGTCTTCTGTCGTTTGGATACGTCTGTGGAACGTCTGTTTGGATAATAGTGTGGAGTGATTACCTAGGTTTTCACTAAGGCTTAGCCTTGGTTTTCCTCCATATAGTCCAGCTCCTATAACTTTATCGGTTTTAGAGCTGTCCAGAATTAATCTACTATTATTAGATTAGTCCAGACATCCAGAGTAAACTTACTATGGTACTTTTTCGATCCGAATCAGATCCTGGAGACAATTCCAAACCAACTTTTCTGTTTGATTCGACTTCAGTGTCTTTTATGCCGCTTGGCTAACTCATAATTATAATTTTTAAACATCTGTCCCTGCAGTTTTTCTTTATTTGTTCCTGCAGCCATGCCTCTATAGTCTATATACAATACGTTTAGTTTGTGATTAGAGATAGGCGACTGAAGGAAACGCTAAAATCGGCAACATTGCTTATGAGAATGAGCTGCATTGCCACTGTAGAATCGACGAATGACTGAATAAATCCGCGCGACGCGCGACGCAGGTTTGAAAATCGGGGAAGAGGCGTTGCCATGTTTTGGGTGTACTCCTATATCTAATTTAAATATTAACACATGGTAGCATAAATTTCTGTTTGGAAAGTAGCAGAGAGGTTAAGAGCTAGGCTTTCACCAATACTTAGTCGTAGTTTCTCTCCGTATACTTCAGCCTCAACTCCTCCATCGGTTTTAGAGCGTCTGTATACCAGAATTGATCTGCCATTATGAAATTGAATTTATTCGACTCCCATTCGTTCCATCTTTGAAAAAGGACGGTAAACGGATTTTCGAAATTATATTTATGTTGCATTGTATCTATATAGCATCATTTTCAACTATCCCTCTTTAAGAATATCAAAAGTGGCAAAAAGTTAATTTGTTTAAAACTGCAACATGACACTTTTATCCGCTTATATCATCAACTGAATAATAGATATAACATACCTTTCTAATAAATGTTGACTTGAAAGTAGATAAAGCACATACCTGAAATAAAATAAAAGATTATCAAAAGGTGGATCAAGTTAAGTGATTAAAAATATTTTTAAGAAACGCTTTTCTTTAGTTCCGAGTGACTAAAATTAAACATATTATAAAAAATCAACTAAAAAGCAAAAAATAAAAAAATTGAAAACATCTTTTCGCACCACGCTTTTCTTTAACGAATGTGTTAGATTTTTTCAATTTTTTTTATTTATTGCTTTTTAGTTGATTTTTTTATAATATGTTTAATTTTAGTCACTCGTAACTAAAGAAAAGCGTTTCTTAAAAATATTTTTTCATATTTTTTTATTTTTTACTTTTTAGTCTTGCACTTTTCAAACATTAAAATATAACGTCGTGTTTATTAAAACATGTATAAAACATATGATGTACAAACATGAAAAGTAGTCGGAATCGGCAAAAAATTTAAAACTTTATTGTTTATTTATGAAGCATAACGTAAACAATTAACGTAAACAGTGAAATTATGTATAGTGCATATAATTAGCTACAATCTGTAAAAGTTTCAAGTTTCTTCATTGTAAAAAACAAGAGAATTTAAGCATTTTCCGTTAAAATCGTTTTTTTATTTAAAGAATTAATAAACAAAAAAATTTTTATTGACTAATCGTGTATTGTTCCCGCGAATGCAAATGTCTGCAAATTTTTAGTCATTTGCATTGAAGAAAAGGCAGTAAAATTAATTAACGTCCAAAGATTTGACCCAAATGATTGAACTAAAGAAAAGCGTTTAATTAATTAATACGACAAAACGAATTCTAATGTTAATTGTAGCACAAAACGTCTCTACCGGTGGTTTTTCTAAGACTACGATAAAAACACGAATTTTTTGAATTCGAGTTTTGGTTGAAGTTTTGTTTCGTATCGTATTGAAATTTGACATGAATAAACGCCGATTTATATATAAACAAATACATGAAAATTTGTAACTTTATTGTTTATTTATGAAACATAACGTAAACAATTAACGTAAAAAGTGAAATTATGTAAAGTTCAATGGCGCCGGAACTGTCCGAAAGGATCTCCCCGGCAAAAATATATTATTATTATTATTATGTATAGTTCATATCATTAGCTACAATCCGTAAAAGTTTTAAGTTTCTACATTGAAAAAAACAAGAGTATTTAAGCAGTTTTCTTTAAAATCGTTTTTTTTTATTTAAACATTTAATAAACAATTTTTTTTTTGTATTGACTATTCCTTATTGTTTCCGCGAATGCATATGTCTGCAAATTTTCATTCATTTGCATTGAAGAAAAGTCAGTCAAATTAACGTCTAAAGATATGATGCAAACTATTGAAGTAAAGAAAAGCGTTAAAAAAGATATAAAATAAAATAAATAAAATAAAATTAAGTAATTAAAAAGAATAAATCAAAAAAATATAATGAAATATTTGAAGTTAGTTGCAGCTTTAATGTAATTTTATTCTTATTCTTTATCATTGCCTCAAGTACATTCTATCAGGGGAAAGAACGTTGTCAAAAAGCTCGCTTATCATTAAAAGTTTGTGTCGAAAGCAAAAAGGGAGACCAGGAATTGGCCGCGATCCATTACAAGCCCTACGTTTATTCACCCTCCGAAGTAAGAATATACTTAAGCTAATTATAATGTGAAAAATATCACAACACGAACTCCTGCAAATTTATTTCCCATTATCTGTTTTTTCCCGCTCTCCATCTACGAAGTTTCCGACTTTTTTAGGCACATGACTCTCAAAACGTGTCGATATCAAACTTAGATTTCTTCGTGAAACAAGGAAGTGAACTTACTGAATTACATCCAATGCATTCTGACGATCCTCGAGGTAGCGTCTTGGAACCAATATTGTTCCTCCTTTAGCCATTTACCAAGAACAAGAACCACCATTGTAGCAACATTCGCTGATGACATGGCGGTCTTGGCATCTCACACCGATCCGGACTCAGCCTTAAAGAACCTTCAGACAACCCTTAACAAATCCAAAAGTGGCTAGAGACATGGCGTATCCGGGTTAATGAAACGAAATCTACACAAGTGACATTAAATTTACATAATCCACCCGTAAAAATCAACAACTGTCCACTCCCAAGCAAGCTGACGATGCCAAATATCTTGGCATGCATTTGGACCGTTGGCTGCCTTGGAAGAAGCATTACCTTCACCAAGAAAAAAAACAGCTAGGCCTTAAATTTAGCAAATTGTATTGACTCATTGGACACAAACCTAAATTATCAATGGACAACGAATTACTGTTGTAGAAGGCCATTCTCAAACCTGTGTGGACCTATGGTATCCAACTTTGGGGAACCACAATTAACTCCAACACTGACATCCTTCACAGATTACAAAACAAAGTGTTGCGAGCCATAGTTGATGCATTCTACATTTCCAATAGGGTCATTCTACACGAAGTCAAGCTGGAATCCATCAGGTAGGTCATCTACCAGTTTAATGTTCGTTACAGTGAAAGAGTGTCCCTAACGTGTAGGCCAACAGTTAAAATGTGTCCGATGACAACCAAGTGCGCAGACTTAGACGCCTGCTGCCTGCCGAGCTGCCTACAAGACTCAGATACATTTTAGCTTCTCCATAATTTTAGCTTCTTCCGAAAAGGAAATATAAACACCAGAAGTACTCTCACATCTTGTTATCGGTTGTTCCAAAAACCAGAAGATTATAATACATAGTGTAGATCAAATTGTGAATAAAAAGAATAAATCAAAAATGAATAAATACAAAAATACAATGAAATATTTAAAGATAGTTGCAGCTTTAATGTAATTTTATTCTTCTTCTTTCTCATTGCCTCAAGTACATTCTATCAGGGGAAAGAACGTTGTCAAAAAGCTCGCTTATCATTAAAAGTTTGTGTCGAAAGCAAAAAGGGAGACCAGGAATTGGCCGCGATCCATTACAAGCCCTACGTTTATTCACCCTCCAAAGTAAGAATATACTTAAGCTAATTATAATGTGAAAAATATCACAACACGAACTCCTGCAAATTTATTTCCCATTATCTGTTTTTTCCCGCTCTCCATCTACGAAGTTTCCGACTTTTTTTAGGCACATAACTCTCCGACCGGGTGCATATCCAACTTAGATTGTATAAAGTATAATGTACAAAGAAACCCCTAATGTAAAATCGATGGAACACCATTACAGTCGAGACCGACTTTTAACTCCACTAAATCATTGTGTTTCGTAACTTATTTTCCCAGATTTTACTTTTGTTGACTGCGATCTTTAGGTACATAAATTGCAGCGACTTTAAATATCTTTAGTAAGTTATATTTCTACTCAGATTTTCCAACTGAGCACTAGAACAAGTTTTTGGTAAGGTTCTGAAACGTTTTCTCATGGCATGAGATTCACCAACAACTGATTGTAATTCAAATTACATTTTTGACTGACTAATGTTTGACGTTTCGTTTTCCACTCTGGAAATCGTTTTCAAAAAGATTATATTCAAAGAATTTCAAATTTTGATTATTATATGCGTTTCTCCATTATTTAAATGTGCTTAAACGTCTGTCTGTGGGTGATTGTTCTTGTATTGTGTTTGTGTGGTGTATATGTATTGTGTATGACAGTGTTTTTCAATCTTTTTGATTTCGCGACCCCTTTACAGGTTGAAATATTCTGACGACCCCCTTGTGTCATGGGAAACCAAGGAAATAATGTAATTAAAAGACTACATACGTTAAGTAAAGATTTTTTCCTTTTTTGGTACATTTATCTGTTACTCACGCGCAGGCCCGGCCCTAGGGATTTTGCCGCCCTGGGCAAGATCGGCGAACGCCGCCCTTTCCACTTGGTATACCCAAAAACTCAAAAATTTCACCGTGGCTCTTAATTTGCTGAAATCTATCACTTAATGCATTAACGGTTGTGTCTATAATTTTTAAATAGAATTCAACTTTATATCGTGTCTCTGGATCTAGGTCCATACTTTCATCTTCAGCCTCCTTTTCGGATTCTCCATTTCTAACTTTGATGAGCCCTTTTGCGTCTTTCAAATAGCCCTGGAATTTTAAATCACTTCTGAGAGACTTACAATGGATTTCCGATTTTTCTAATAAACTGATAGCTTGATACGCTCCCATATCAATACTCTGTATATGCGACTACGTTGATGTGAAGTAAAATGTCATGCCATATTACCACAGAGCAAAGAAAAGTAAAATCACGGATTTTATTTGTCAAAAAAGCTTGCCTCATGAGCAACCATCTTATCGTTGTTTTTATTCACAGTGATTTCTACAAGAGCATCGTAAATTTCTTCAATTTGGTCTCTAATGGGAGTAATTGCATCAATTATTCTACTTTCCCATAAAGTTTCGGGCAAAGGTTTCAATGTAAGGCTAGAAATATGATTTTTCAGCATAGTCCAACGATGAATAGATGCTGAGAAAAAGTTGTAAATTTTGCCACTAAGGAAAAGAAAGAAACTGCAAACTGTGTGGCTTTAGCAGCATCGTTCACGACTAAGTTAAGTAAATGGCTAGAACATGGGACAAAAAATGCTCTAGGATTCATTTTCAAAATTCTGTTTTGAACTCCCAAGTTCTTCTCTTCCATGCTTGCCCCATTATCATACCCTTGTCCTCTCATATCTTCCAAAGGTGTTCCCAGTTTATTCTGGGACTCTAACTCCCAAGCCAGTGGTTTCCACTACAGGCACAAATCGAATAAAATGTTATTCAATTTTAACACTTTGTGAACAAGAACCTAAATCGACAAAATGTACAACAATAGTCATCTTTTCAACCCCAGCAATATCAGATATACAATCTAAAATTATGCTATAATACTTTGCTGACTTTAAAAAGTTTAAAATTTTATTTTTGATTTGGTCATGGAGGAGCTGAATAATTTCGTTTTGAATACGTTTTCCCAAGTAGTGATGCAGCTTGTTACTCCCATTAGTTATTCTCCTAATGTGTTCTTGTAACACAAAATCAAAATTTTTAAAGAGCTCAGAAAGCTTAAAAAATTACCATTGCTTTGATGAAAATGTTTATCGATCCTCATTGGATGATTGATGTGCTAAGAACTGTATTATTGATATAAAATATAAGTCGTTATATTATATTTTTCCAATGACCAGTTTCTGAATTTAGAACTTTTTGTGTTTATTCATCTATGATTTTGCCCGATTCTAGTCTAATTGCTAGTTCTACCCACTGTCGCTGTGACTGTAGATGAGCTGGAGACTTAGCCAGGCTGGACAAAGCTTTAGCCATATATTTCTAATTACTATATCCATTTTCAGTAAAGTTAATTTTAAGTGAATTTCAGTGAATTTAGTTTAGTTCTGATCCTACTATTCTTATGCGATGAAGAAGAAGGCGGTGTTGTCGATTTTCCGTCGAATTGCAATTCCGAACTTTGCAGTTGTTATTGTTTCACTTACTTACTTCTCGTTTTTACAGTTGCATTTTTGCCGCTCTTGTTCATAATATTGATTTTATTATAATATTAAAAACATAAGTTATTATTTCTTCAATTTAAAAAATTGGCTGTCCTCTAAAATTTGCCGCCCCTGAATTTGCCGCCCTGGGCAGCCGCCCAGTTCGCCCACCCCTGGGGCCGGGCCTGCTCACGCGGGCAAAAATTAAAGCCCACATTTTGTTCTGTTTTACGAATCTATTGATGTTTCCGACTGTGCACAGTTTGTAGTATATGCGCGCTTTGAAGCAGATGCCAGTATCACTGAAGCAATCTTATTTTGCAAAGCAATTCCTGCAAACACTAGTAACAAGTGTTTGTACGATATGTTTTTGGAAAACACTTGTGACTACAATATTCATTTGAAAAAATGTATCGCTATTTGTAGCGATGGTGCTAAAGCTATTACATACTGGCAAAAATAGAGAACTCATTGCAAAATAAGATCGATAATGCCAAACATATCCAGGACATACTGTTTTTTATCGACAGGCTCTAGCTGCTAAGTTAGTACCTTCCGATTTAAATGACGTGCGCAAGGACGTAATAAAAATTGTAAATTCTCTCAAAGGTAAAGCTTTGCAAACCCGGCTATTCAGAATCTTTTGTGAAGATATGGGCTCGTTTCATCAAAATCTTCTTTATTACACAGAGATCAGGTGGCTATCCAAAGGAATGGTTCTGGAACTAAGAGCTGAATTGTTATTGTTTGTACACTATGCAAAATCTAAATATGCTTATAGTTTTTCTGACCATATTGGCTCTTGAAATAAGCATTTTTGGCAGATCTTTTTAGTCGCCTTAACAATTTGTACAAGAACCTTCAAGTAAGAGAAGGTAATATTTTAACAGCTGAAGATAAAGTAAAAGCTTTTCACGAAAAAATTTTGTTTGTGGTCAACTTCCCTGCAAAACAAAATATTTGAGTCTTTTCCATGTGTTCAGAAGATTGTTGAAGATAATGCAACAGACCAAAGTTTTGCACTATCGGCTCACATTCCTTGCATGATACAGAGCTTGCATAATTTACAAGAGCAACTTTTGATATACTTTCCAGAGTTGCCTCCAAAGCTGATAATGGGAGTAGATGGATGTTAAAACCTTTTTTGGACAAATCAATAGATCTGGCTGGTGTCACCACAAAAATGAAAGAATGTTTTCTAGATTTAGGTGCTGATGGCATGCTTAAAATGGAATTTTATTCGCAAAGTTTCGACGTATTTGGATGAAAACACAATACGCTACTGTATACTTGTGTGAACTGGCATTTTCTCCAATAGTAAACATTAAAACTAAACAGAGAAATATAATGCAATTAGAAAATAATTTGATTATTAACGTTTCAAAAATAGCACCACAATTTGATAAAGTTTTGAAAAATGAATAAGCACATCCTTCCAACTAAAATTGTTATTTTTTTGTGTAAGATCCTCAACTGTTTCTTTCAGTCGGCGACCCCCTGAGTAAGGTTTCGCGACCCCCCTAGGGATCACGACCCACAGATTGAAAAACACTGGTGTATGACAAGTCAATGTGTCTCAGAGTCTTTAAATCTGCTATTGTTGGTATATCTACTTGCTGTTGACTTTCTTTTAGTATTTCATTGGGCCGGATGAGGACTGCTTCTTTGATTTTTCAATGGACAATGATTTTTCAAAGTGAAAAGCTTGCTTCGCCAGCGCCTTGGGGTACACACTCTATCTCTCCTCCAACCATTATAACTTCTGTCGAACTTATACGCAATTCAATCTATAGTACTTATATAAATTACTAGTACCTTGCCGTAGCGATGACGGTCACGAGTTTAATGCTCTTTTTCCCATCCAAAAGGAAGTGCTATACCTATATTATATACGCGTTGCGTTACGTGCTATACTATTTGTAATATATACATACACATAATATATATACGTACAGATTTTATTCCGGCGAAGCGATGACGGTCGCGAATTCAATGCATTTTTCCCATCCAAAAAGTGCACAACTTCGCTAAAGAAGTTTTTACTTCAAAAAATCTTTGCTGAATGAAAAGCATTGTTTGCAGAATAATTTTGATGTATTTCCATGTATTCTTGTTCTGAGATATATGTTTATAGAATAGAATAGAAATATGCTTTATTGTCATGAAAAATTTAACAATTTTATAGACAAAGCTTACAAGAATCATAAATAAGAACAATAACAAATAACAAATACAATTTACTAAAATATTATAAATCGTCCATATAAATAAAAATAATGAAGTTTGCTCTTTAAGTGTTTGTGTACCAGTTGATGTTCATATGCAGTTTTCATCTTAGTGGTCAGTGGTCAGTATTAGGTACCTATTACATCCAGAGCAATTTAAACCATCCAAGGATAAGAAGATCCTGTAAGGAGTCTTGTCATCTGCTATTAAGATTGAGTTTAAAATTGGTTTGGTAGTTATATGAGAGACAAATAAGTGTCGTCTAAAGCTTAGGACAAGGCTATACTCAGACTCGGGCATGCCAACTTTCAAGAACTGTACCTACTGCAGAACTGCAACTAATTTGCATACTGCAGATAGTTCTAGTTGTTTAAGTCCATCTGAACACTATTCAGGATGCTGGGGCAGATGTTTGATATCACTAGTCTTCTTGCTGGCGTAATAAATCTTTAAAAATTTTTATCTCCCTGCCTTATGACAACGGTTTTATGACTGGTATGATAAGGTATCTACAGTCGGAAAAATGAAAGAATACCCATGAACGAACATATAAAACACGCTGTATTTTCCTGTCACTGTGTCACACAAAAAATTGACCAGCGCAAGTACATGTAATAATTATTGTTACATGTACTTGCACTGGAATTTTCTTTGTGACACGGTGACAGGAAAATACAGCGTGTTTTATAACGTTAGTTCATGGGTATTCTTTCATTTTTCCGACTGTACATAATCTACAATGTTTATGTAGGTAAATACAAACTCAGTTGTTGACTGTTCTGATTGAGAAAAATACTAAGTATTTTTCATGTATTTTAATGCCTTAGACAACTGACACGATAATGTCTTGTTCTTTTGAAGTAAAATTGAAGTGGCTTGCTGTATTGGAATATGTGGGTGATGATGATGCAGGAAATAAGCTAATATTTTTAACATCATCCATGTAAAATTTTTGTATTCTTCGTTTGATAGAAGTTGTCGAAAAATCATTAACAGGAGTACCTATTGGATTATTGGTTATATTTAATTAATTTGTATTAAATTGGTAATGTACTGACCTTTCATCTTTGTGTGATGAAACTTTGCTGTTTATATACACACTACGTACCTACATATGTAACAATATTTTGCATTTCTTCATTAAAAACCGCTGAAAAGTTAGTTTTACTAAGAGCAGATTTTTATCGACATTATGAAATTTGACATTGTCGTGCTCTAGTTTGTTTATAATCAGTCAAATATGGGCTTCTACATAATTTATCGATTTCATAACAATTTTAAATGTTAGCTACCGCCCCAATTGACAAGGAAACGTGTATTTTTAAAATAGAGTTACAAAGAAACTCAATTACAGATCAATGAACCTCTTCAAACACGAAACATTTAGATTAGACACATAGCATATTACACCCCTTTCTAGCACCAACAAATTCCTAGACTACATAAATCTAGCTTTCACAATATTTTAACACCCCTCAATCTATAGACCATCAATATATCACTTACAGAGCTCTTTTCCTATTCCGCAGAAATTTTCACGCTTCACAGCATGGAGAACTTGTTTATAAAAAACTCATTGGGGCCTGAAATAAATTTAAAAACTTATCAAAATATGAATGGAGGTCTTTTGTTAGAAAATAGCATTCGCAGCGGCCGCCACATAAGGGTGTCAACACGTGATGGAGGGGTGAATTACGACCATATTGAAAACCATGTGCAACATATGCAGAGGTATGTAAAAAATTAAATGTTAAATAATTTATTTGTGGTTGGTTTTTTTTTAAATAATTCATTTTTGAATAGAGTAGTAAATTATATAATCCGGTCAACTTAGACATCAAAATGCTTGGCAAATAACAAAAATTCCCACAGAGCCAAATTTTGGTGGAGAGCTAGGGTATACCATAACAAATAAAGTTTAAAAAGTCCCCATCGATCCCATGTGTGCGTCAAAAGTTATTCGGGGTCAAAGGTCAAAATTTGAGATTTTTTGGATTTTTCTCGAAAACGGTAAGATTTATCAAAAAAAAACCTCAAACCAAAGTTGTAGATCTTAACATTCTCTACAAAAATTGTCCTTACAATTTTTTTCCTAAGAGTTACCATTCCTGAGATATCGCGATTTTAAAAGTTACTTTATACATTATATGCACATATAAGCCACGTATATACATATGTGGCCCTTAAGACAAGTGTAAATGCCTATTTGTGTCTCTTTTATATAGTATATTATACTATTCTGAAAATATTTCTTCAAAAGGTAATCAGTCCCAAACTGAATTTCCTCTATCCACGTGGCCTTGAAAAACATTTGGCTATACCATTGCTTAAAAAAGAACAGATTGTCTTTTATAGGCTGCAATATTGTTGGCAGGTCTGGTCCATAATATTATCTGTTTCTTTTAGTGCTAAAGGTTCAGTTCAAGTGAATATAAGTACTTATTACAAGCGTCTACCATTTGGTACTGTTACCGTTGTTTGTACAATTTTATAGTTTTAAAAATGTCTCAGTTTTGCTTTATTTGCAATAAACTTTTAAGTGAAACTAAAACAGTTGTGGTTGATCGTGGAATGCCAAATTTAATCGAGGCTAGTGTCGAGAGAGGTGATGAGTTTATTGAGTATTTAAGAACTCAAAAATCCGTTACAATACACGTGAATTGCAGAAAATCATACATTCGGAAAACTTCAATCGCTGCAGTGAAAAGACAACGTGAGGAGGAACAGGCTAGTACTTCAAAAGTAAGTCCACCTCATACTAGAACGCGAGTAAGTAAATCACATTTTTGTTTTAAAAAATACTGTTTATTTTGTGGCAATGAAGCCAATGAAGAATCTGAGACAAAGAAAGCACAGCATCTTCGAAAAATAATTCGTAACGTGACTACACTAAAATTCAAAGAATCCCTGTTGAAATTAGCTAAAGATCGTTCTGATGATGTTTCGAAGGCTGTTCTTGAACGTATTAATTTTGAGTATGATTTAGTCGCTGCTGATGCAAAATACCATGACAGTTGTTACAAATCTTTCTTAAAACCTAATAATGGTCGTAAAATTGGCCGTCCACAAGATGAAACTGTAAACTCTGCGATGGAGAAAATGTTTCAATTCATAGAAACTAGTGATGATTGCCAGTTTTCGTTGGATGAATTAAGGAATGTTTGTCAAGATGTAGTCTTAGATGACAGAACTATAAAAATACGATTGAAATTGAAGTATGGTAGTAGAATTATTATTACAGAAAAGCCTGGAAAATTAACATTTATTTGTTTTATTGACAATTACCAAGATATTTTAAGTCAAGTCTGGTCTGATAAAAAAGACTTGGATGAAAAAGACAAGCGGTTAAAAACTTTGAAAGCCGCAGCAGCAATTGTTCGTGAAGATATTCAATCTTGTGTTTTCGATAATACTATGTACCCCTCACCAGGTAGAATGTTCGAGGATATAAATAACGATATTCCCGAATCATTGTCATATTTTTTGGAACAAGTCATCTTAAAAAACAAGCGTCATAATTTAGATCATCTAAAATTAGTTTGTACGAATATTAGCCACTGCATCATGACAGCTGTTCGGCCTAGAACCTTTAAATCTAAACTACAGCTGGGTCTTTCAGTTTTTTTTCATCGGCGGTTTGCTTCGAAACGTCTCATACAAATTTTTTCGTCTCTTGGTTTATGCGCCTCTTACAGTGAAACAATGAACTATGAAGCAGCAGCAGTTTTCAGTCATCCACCTCACATTTTACCACCAGAAACAGGCACATTCATCCAATATGTTGCTGACAATGCTGACATTAACGTAAATACTTTGGACGGCAATGATACGCTTCAGATAATGGGTATTATCCAAGTTGTGACTCCCAAAAATTCAGTATTACAAGAAGAGCCGATGCCACGAGTAACTGAAGTTCTTTCGACAAAAGATTTTGCAGCAAAGGCCCATGTACCTATACAGGTCTATCAAAACTCTGGTGTGGTTGGGTACAGCAAAATAAATGTGCGAAATTTTGATTATGAATGTGAATCTCAAGTATCTTTTTTGAAAAAAGTTGATGTGACATGGTTCTATGGCAAATACAAAAATTTTTCTCTACCTGGTTGGAATGGTTACATTGAATGCGTGACGAGTAATATTATAGATTTTTATAAGTCAAAAATTACTTTTTTGCCATTTGTTCATCAACCAGCAAGTAATTACAATACAATATACACAACTTTACTTTGTGCTTTAGAGAATGCTAAACGTTATAATGTATAATTACTTTTGATCAACCTCTTTATGCGAAAGCTCGTGAGATTGTATCTGCTGCGCCTGAAGGATCTGAAGTATCGAATATAATAATAAGACTAGGAGGATTTCATTTGCTTATGTCATTTTTTGGAGCAATCGGATACATTATGCAAGGAAGTGGTTTAAAGGAAGTACTCGCTGAAATTTATGCACTGAAATCTTTAGAGAAAATGCTTAATGGCCATGCTTACGCGAGAGCAGTTCGATCTCATACAATACTTCAACTCACTTTAGCATTAAGAATATTAAAAGAACTCACTATTGATGATGAAATGGATGCAAATCTTATTATTACCGTTGAAAATATTTTAAATAACATTCTTTCATACTATGACATCGAAGATGATAAAATATGTAAAAAATTACTTGATCAGTTTAATAACAAATTAATTGATTATCAGAAACGAGGGCCAACCGCACAATTATGGGTACAATACTTTCGGATGGTATCCATCGCAAAGGAGTTTATAAGAGCAGAACGTATGGGAGATTGGCAAGCACATTTGAACTGCGTTAAAGAAATGCTGCCTTATTTCCATGCATCTGGACATTTATCTTATGCTAAGTCTGCGCACTTGTACTTACAAGACATGCTTCAATTGAACGAGGTAATGGATCCTAGTATTTATCAAATGTTTACAGAAGGATTTTTTACTGTTCGACGTTCTGATAAACTTTGTTGTGGAACTTCAACAGATATGATTATTGAACAATCGATGATGAAATCTATGAAAACACATGGGAGCATTTCTCGAGGAAGAAGTACGAAAGAAAGTGTGATAAGTAAATGGGTTTACGGAATGCATGCAATGAATACTGTGTGTGAGGGGTTGCAAGTTCTTGCTAATGTTCGAATAGACACAACAGATCAGCATGTAGATGCAAGTGACTCGCGGCTCATAAAAGATGCTAAAGATATTAAAAAACTTCTAGACTGGTTTTCATCACATGATCCTTTTCCTAAAATTAATAAAATCATATCTATTGCTTCTGGAGTGGTTGGTGATGATAAGATTAATTGCCATAAAGCTCGTGAAGTTGGGATTGCTTCAATGGCCAAAATGACAGGTGAAACATTTAATAATATAAAATTAAAACGCTCTGAAAAAGTACTGCCTCTTTTAGCTGCGAGTAGCACCGTGAAAGTTCATGAAGAAGAAGTAGCTATAGATCCTGTATTATTATTTCAACGCATGAGTATCACTGAAGCTTTTGAGGATGAGATTGAAAAATTTTTTGAGTATGAATTAGCTCCTTACCCCTTATCACTTTTCGATGCAGCTGGAATGCGTAAAACAACAAAGTCAGCAATTTATGATTGCTTTGAATCGGTCAATACTGAGGTTGATCGTAGAAACGCTACTTACATTATTGATGGAGGGTACCTACTACATCACGTTGTGTGGGATCGAGAAGAAACCTTTAGCGTTATTTTTGACAAATATGTTCAGTATCTACGCAGACATTACGGGCTTACAGTGACAGTGGTATTTGACGGCTACAATGACTCGACAAAGAATATTAAATCTGCAGAACAACGTCGACGAACTACAAAAACATCATCGGGTTCCGAGATTATCTTTGATGAAAATATAACAGTTCCAGCGAATCAACAACAATTTTTCGCCAACATTAATAATAAATCTCGTTTCATTTCCATGTTAACTGACAAATTAACAGCTGCGAATATTGAAGTGAAACAAGCTAAAAATGACGCAGATGTCCTTATAATTGAGACAGCAATTGAAAAATTTAAGGCAACAAACACAACAATTGTAGTTGGTGAAGATGTTGATTTGTTGGTACTGATTACTGCAAGGACTCCAGTAGATAAAGTTATTTATTTTCTGAAACCTGGAAGGGCTCAACAGCGAACAGAAATATATTCTTCGAATAGTTTATCGGCTTATCCCAAATGCCAAAAGTACATTTTATTTTTACATGCGATAACCGGCTGCGACACTACATCCGCAATGTACAGGAGGAGGAGGGGCAAAACGTCAGTACTTAAATTATTCGAAAAAAAAAAGATTTGACTGACTGCTGTAAAGTTTTTACAGAACTTGATTCTACACCGCAAACAATAATTACGGAAGGAATTCGCTTTCTTCTTGCGGTTTATGGAGCTCCAAAAAAAATTATTTGTCTTGATAAATACCGATACTTAACTTTTGTAAAAAATACGCGAAACAAGAAACAAGTACAACTATCATGTCTTCCTCCAACATCAGCATCTGCTTTTCAACATTTGTATCGAGTATATTATCAAGTTCAAATATGGCTAGGCAATGAACTGAATCCAGAAGACTGGGGTTGGAAATTAATAGATAATACTCTGGAACCGATTAAAACCTTACTCCCACCTGCTCCAGAAAAACTCCTTAACAGTATTTTTTGCAATTGCAAAAAAGGTTGTAGTGCCAAATGTGGATGTAAAAAAGTCGGGTTGCTGTGTTCTCTAGTGTGTACCAACTGCCAAGGTCAGTCTTGCTCAAATGTCCAGTTTAGTACAACAGAGGAAGACTCCTGTGATTTTAATGAAGAGACCAATGACTCAGTCACATTTGAACAATTTTTGAACATCCAGCAAGAGGAAGAGGAAGAAGATGAAATCGAAGAAGACTTAACTGTTGAAGTAGACTTTCAAGAATATGAATCTGATTAAAATATCTAAAGAAATCAAAACAATACTTAACCTAATAATCAATAGTAATAAAATATATTCAATATCAATAATCAATATCAGTAATAAGGTAATATCTAGAACTTGACCGGTATTGTTTCCTTAAATTATCCTAAAATTGTCAAAACAGTTAGTGGAGTAGGCCTACAGGGTAAACCACGGTAAAAAAAACGCGCCGAGTACACTACCTCACAGGTGGTGTAGAAACGTGTGCATATCATGTATAATGTGACTCTTTGAATCGCGATATCTCAGGAATGGCAACTCTTAGGAAAAAAATAGTAAGGACTATTTTTGTAGAGAATTTTAAGATATACAACTTTGGTATAAGGTTTTTTTTTGATAAAACTTACCGTTTTTGAAAAAAATCCAAAAAATCTCAAATTTTGACCTTTGACCCCGAATAACTTTTGACGCACACATGGGATTGATGGGGACTTTTTAAACTTTATTTGTTATGGT
Source organism: Diabrotica virgifera virgifera (assembly GCF_917563875.1). NCBI lineage: Eukaryota > Metazoa > Arthropoda > Insecta > Coleoptera > Chrysomelidae > Diabrotica > Diabrotica virgifera. The sequence continues at coordinate 50,238,712 of NC_065444.1, forward strand.
ATACCCTAGCTCTCCACCAAAATTTGGCTCTGTGGCAATTTTTGTTATTTGAAATGTCTATATAGACCGGGTTAATATAGGTAAATATAAAGATATAATTCCATTGGAATCTGCCGACCGCACGCCATCCATGTAAATAGGTTGCTTTGCGTTTGTTTATTATACATTCTATTCTATTCTCATTACTGTTCTCATAATAATATTAATTCTAATAGGAGCATTTTTATTATAGTGAATATAGTTAGGTAACAAACATGCTATGCTTGTATTTTGAAAATAAAGTTTTTAAAATTAAAATTTCGATTAAAAAAAATTAATTGGCTCAGTCGGTAGGATTCCTGAACGTTGCTATTTAGATTCTTGAAGGCTATTTAGAAGAAAAATTGTCGAGAAAACGCAGTTCAACGGTTGGTTTCCACCATTTATATGAAGACTCTACATATGAGTTCAAAGTAAGTTACTGAAAATTTATTTTATTCTTGTATTACTTTCACTGACTATTATTCTCTTTATCTAGTATAGAATTTTGAATTTTACTATATTTCAAAACTTAATATTCATTTCAAATAAATAAATTTATTCAGTTTGTTAGAAGTTTTTAAACTATAAATTTATATACTCTTAGAAATTGGCACAATTTATAGTTTACCTGACAGTATCCTAATAATATCAATTTATATTTTAGCATTTAAGTTACCTTTCGGAGGCCTGACAATGCACAGCAAATTTTAGTATACGAAACCGGTCGTCCAATGTACAACAACCTGACGGTAAGTGTGTTTGTTATTTCTGTTGCCTAAGTGAAACGGACTTGCATGTGCAACCCATTCATCAATTAAAATATATATTTTATATTGTCGCGAATAAAGCACGTTGGGTGCCAATTGTGTCGCTATAAACTACCACAGATAATTGAAATACGATTGAAAAATAATATTTCAATCAACTATGGTAGTTATCGTTTACCCTTACCCTAGCCTAGCTCAGATTCCCAAGGTGTGTGTTCATCTTGTCCTAATCAAAGATATGAACGATAAAGATCTGGTTTGGAAGCAAACAAAACAATATTTTAACTAATCAGGTTTATTTTTCAATAAAGATATATAATAAAATATGACATCATTAAATTTAACGACATATATATTCAAAATCTTGCCGAAAGCTAACAATTCTTGATTACGCTTATGAATTTTGGTATTGATTTGATGGTAACTCCTTGATGTCGAATGGTACCGCTGTTTCTGCGAATGGCTCTGGGGTCCTAGATGTTGTATTCCACCAGGCCTACGGATGTTGGTCATTGCAGTCTAGATGAGATGCACCTTGTTGTCAGCCTTGTAGTGGCATCACCGGTGATGTGACTTAAAGCTCCCGAAGGGAGAAAGGTTTGGTTTATATCCAAAAAACTAGAAGACAAAATGTGTATCAGACATCAAGAAGTCAGAGAGACCAAAATGTGCCTTTTGCCAATAATCGAAAAAAGTAGCAAATGGCAACAATAAATTAAATGGAATTATTATTAATTGTTACTAGTTAAAATTATTTAATTTCTACATGCATATTCAGATGCAGGGATGTAAATTGTGATATATACGTATGCTTTATAGATTACCAGAAAGCATTTGACCGAGTAAAACATGACAAATTAATAACTCTAATGCAAGAAATTGGAATTGACAACAAAGGTCTGAGAATTATCAGAAACATTTATTACAATCAAACGGCCAAAATCAAAATATAAGACCAGTTGACTGATAAAATTGCAATAGAACGAGGAGTACGACAGGGCTGTATTTCATCTCCACTACTATTCAATATCTACTCTGAATAGGTATTTAAGGAAGCTTTAGACGGTTGTCTAAAGAAGGTTGGTTGAAGCAACCAACAGAATATCGAAAGAGTTGAGCAATATACATATCTGGGCACGAATTTAAATAGCCAATGGGACCACTCGACAGAAATTAAACAGCAAATAATAAAAACGAAAGCAGCATACGTTAGAATGACCCATTTTCAACAGTCGAGACATATCATTAAAAACAAAATACCGTCTGTTGAATTGCTACAAATTCACAGTTCTGCTCTACGGAATGGAAGCGTGGACACTAACTGTTGCATCTATGAATCGGCTCGAAGCTTTCGAAATGTGGTGTTATAGGCGCATATTACGTATATCCTGGGATGACCGAATTACTAATGTGGAAGTCCTGCGTAGAATGGGGAAAGAGTGTGAAATTCTCATAACCATCAAAATATCTAGATCTAGAACATCTAATGAGAAATCAAGAACGTTACGGTCTTCTCCAACTGATTCTCCAAGGGAAGGTAAATGGTAAAAGAGGACCGAGAAGAAGACGCATTTCCTGGCTTCAAAATTTACGAAAGTGTTATAACACGACTACCACTGAACTGTTCCGCGATGCGGTAAACAAAGTCAAGATAGCCATGATGATCGCCAACATCCGGAACGGATAGATAGTTTAAGAAGAAGAATATACATAATAAGTAAAAAGAATATTGAAACAAAGCACGTGGGTGGAGATTAGGAGGTTAGATGCGAAAAAATGATTATAAAAACTGTGCAGGCCCGGTCCATAAGGGCAAAGGGGGGCGGAGCCCCCCGGCGCCGTATTCAAAAGGCGCCAGTAGGAGCCGAAAAAAAATTTTTACAATACCGAAATTACCAGAAATATTAGTATTATTTTATTATCTTGTAAAATTTAAAACTTACCAATCGTAGGTAGGTATAAAAATGGCAGTAAGTATTACTTTGATCCCATAATTGTACGAACCCTTATTTCTCTTATTAAACTGAACCATATTTGTTCTCCAATGGTGTAATCGTTGTTTTTTGTAAATATTTATAGTGTTCATAATAATTTATCGGTATGTATATTACTTTCCTAAACACATAACAAATAGTTTGTAGGTATTCGCTCCGTGCATGACTGACGCAACACCTAGCTTCACCAGGACCTCGATTTTTGACCCTTCGCTTCGTTATCGATCATTCGCTATCTGTACACTAAACAGATACGAAGCGAATACGTTCTATAACGAAGCGAAGGGTCAAAAATCGAGGTCTTGACCTTTTTAGGGTCTCACAAATTGACGTTAAGCATATGATAAATAGATAACATTTATTTACCATTTTTTATAAAATTTGTTATACCAACAATGTCAATGACATTAAAAGATAGCTCCAAAAATGTCATTTTCGCCACTACTCACGCTGACATCGTTTCTAGGTACCCCCACCATGGTCACGCACGGATCGAATACCGAATACCGATTCTAGTCCTTTCACTCACAATAAAATATTGCAAAACTTCTGAATTTTAAAGAACCGCTTCGCTTGACATCAAGTTTGGCATACACATCTAGCCTGCCAAATAAAAAAGTGATATGCTGATATTTGCTTTTGTCCTAGGGGTGAGTTTCATCCCTTCTCGGGTGTGAAAAAGTATACGTTTAAAACAAGTCCGGAAATTAATAAACTGACAAATTCTAAGCAACTTTTGTTGTATAGAGTTTTTTCACTAAGTCAATACTTTTCGAGTTACTTGCGAGTGCACATGTACATTTTTCAACAAACAAAAACACGTTTAGAAACCCACGAAAAGAACTTTTCGAGGAAAACTCATCATAACTTGTTTATTTTTGTTTTTTAAAATAGTTTCTACCATTAAAAGTAAGCAAGTTACACTCAAAATAAAGTTGGTCCCTTTTTTTGGTAAAAAAATCGGGAAAATCACCCCCTAACTAGCATCCTAAATGAAATTAACCGTTACCGCTTCACAAGTTACTTTACTTATGTATTATTTCTATTATCTGTAAGTTTCGTCGGTTCAAATTGCTTATTTTTGGAAGGGCTGTAGTTGAAACGGCTTGAACGAGTCCCTAATCACGAGAGTATGCAAATTTTGAACAGCCATATCTTATAGTCCAATCTGTCCAATCAAAATTTTCTCGTGGAATTTTGAGAATCAAGGTCGATTTCAGCGTAGGGTAGATTTTAACCTTTGTCAAAATCTACCCTACGCCAAAGCGGGCATTTGCTCTGGGGGTGAAAACAACCCCGTCTAGGGGTTGAAAATATTTTTAATCAAAATAACTATGGAAGTCGATATATTGACCAATTCTGAGTAAATTTTATTCTATAAAATTTTTTTGGAAAGTTGATACTTTGAAAGTTATTAGAACCGAATTATGAGAACCTTCAATCTCAAATAACTCGAATGTGGTGAAATTTTTTTGGGAAAACAAGAGACATCTTTCATAGGTCATTAAAAAAATGTTCATTTAAAAAAAGTTATTCATGAAAAACGGTCATAAAACGTGAGTTTTTTCAATGAAAATTGCATAGTTTCAATCGTTAATAACTTGGAAAATATCAAATTTGCAAAAATAATTTATATAACAAAATTTACTCAGAATTGGTCAATCTAACGACTTCCATAGTTATTTTATTGAAAAATTTTCATTCCCTAGATGGGGTTGTTTTCACCCCCAGGGCAGAAGCCCGGTTCGGCATAGGGTAGATTTTGAAGAAGAGGATCAACCGAGCTTAAATCCAAATTTTCATTAAAATCGGTGTTGATTCTCAAAATTTCACGGTTTGCATTTTTTTACCACTGATTAACAAATTTTTGTCTTACAGAAAAACAAAAAATCCAAAATATTCAAAAAAGCAAAACGTCCTTTTTTTACTCTTTGAGATTTTTGGTATCACTAATGATTTTCAAGTTTTTTGAAAAAAAATGTAACTTTTTTCAAAATTAAAAAAAAATTACTTTAAAACCAATTTTTTTTAAAGCACTTTGAACCGATGAAACTTAGTTGTAATGAGTTTACCCCGAAAAGTGCTTCATTTTTTGTTTATTTCTCGTTGAAAGAGGTATTTGATTTTGAATTTGACGAATAAGAACCTAGTTTTTATTAGCTACAATTCTGCTTCATCTGGGTCTACTGACTTCATGCATATACCATTTTTTTTCACTTTTTTATAAGCTATATTTTTGCTAAGAATGTTTTTTCGATAAAATACTTTTTGAGTTATTTGCAAAAGAACAACGTTTTTTTTGTTGAAAAATGGACATATTCACTCGCAAATAATCGAAAAGTATTGACTTAGTGAAAAAACTCTATAGAACAAAAGTGGCTCAGAATTAGTCAGTTTATCCATTTCCTTACTTATTTTAAACGTATAGTTTTTCACCCCCAAGAAGGGTTAAAACTCACCCTCAGAGCAAAAGCACACATCGGCACAATATCACTTTTTTTCTTTGACATGTTAGCTACGCTTATGCCAAATTTCTTTTCAATACAAGCGGTGTTTTAAAATCCGGAGGAAAAACCGTGAGTAAATGGACTTATTCACTAAGTTGCAAAAAAGTACTTACAAGGGGAGGAGGAAAGGGGCGCCTAAAATTACTTGCCCCGGGGCGCTTGAAAGCCTTGGCGCGGCCCTGAAACTGTGAATGTATCGGACAATAATAAATACAATATAAATAATAGAATAGAATAATGAATTTCTTACTCCAAGAGAGATGATGGTCTGATGAATAAAGTGAAAGTATTATTTAAAATCCCTGGGATTTATAAAATTATTTTGCCACCACCACAAATAATAATTTGTGTACTCGGAGATTGTCATTGTCATCGAAATTTGAAATGACAACGAACTAGCCATGAAATAACGAACATGGAACATAAGATTAGATCTCAGATGTTAGAATGTAAAGAGAATTGCCTATAGCAGGAAATAGAGAATAATGAAAGGGGGCGCCAAACAAGTTGTTAACGGGGAAAACAGGTAAAACAAAATAGAAGAAGATTATTATTAATGAGATGTTAAAGAAAATAAATTAAAATAATTATTTAAAAATTAAATAGCAAAGATGTGACGTTTGTAACGTTACAATATTATGTTGCAATTTTTTAACGAACTCGTTAGCAGATGTCGTAATTATCAATAGGAATTAATTTGGAATCATCGTCAATATGGCGGCCGTTCGTTTCCACACGCACATAATACAATCCGCCGGTATCGCAGGCAGCGGACGGGACATGCATAATGCGTAAGCAATCACAGAGGAAGGGACGTGAATCGTGTCCGAAAGGGATGGAGCAGGGTGAAATTCTACACCATGGAAATGAAACAGCTGTGCCTCTCTGTACTCAAAGGGGTTGAAGCCGGTGCGCTATCCAATTTGTCATTGTGTTTCGTTTCCAGCTAAATATTAACTAGCCCGTATTAAAGTTTGGAGAGAATTATCTACGAATTAGAGCGATGTGCAACTACAGGCCCTTTGAAATTGGATTTGGGAATCCGTGGGTTTGGTTTTAGTGGGGTTTTCTGACAATTTAAGGTAGCATTTAATGACTATGCTTAATTTAAAGATTTCCTCTAACTGGAGTCTTTAATCGCTGGGCATTATAAGCAAACTTTTTTCCTATATTTTATCTTTATATCTGTAGGTGGGGTAAGGAAAATGTATATTGGTGATGCAAGTAATTTGCTGATAATTTTTAATCAGATTACTACACAGTTAACTATGCAAGCACATTCATGACACAGCGCTAGTAAGTTGTTACAAGTGTAAGCAGGACAAAGAAATATTACGATTTCGCAATGCGCGCACCCTCTTTTAGTAAACAGACTGTCTTGACCATTGCGTTGTACGACAGTCGACAGTGTAGCCATTTCTTATTGAATGTGAGAGACGGTTACATATTTATTGGAATAATTGTTGTTCTCTTTATAAATCTTTATAAACCATTCAATAAACTAATTATCAATAAAGAAATATGCATTGAATTCGTGATTTAGCCAAGATAAGTTAAATTCCTTAAATTGCGATTGTTTCACCAAATTTTCTAACCACTATCATCAATATACCTTACCGTGTCACCAACTTACTTAACATAAGTTTGCATGTCAATTTGACATTTACTATCATTATTATTCATTTTTTGTTAAATTAACTCTTCTAAACATTCAGGTACTTCAAATAATAAGTAACATAATAAAGCAAAACTTATTTCTTGCTTAGTTGTCAAATTCCTATATTATTAGTATTTTTCATTTTTATCACCAATATATCTTTCCTTACCCTACATACTTTATAATATAGAGACAACAATACGAGATTAGCACAACGTTAAGGTACCTACCTACCAAAAAATTTAATAAAATGAAAAATTCTGTTCATTACTGTACTGGAAATTTTTTAAATATTTAGAAATTGGGTTAGAAAGTTTGACTATGTAGCGAGCTGGTAACTTTCTGAAGCGAAAAGCACTACTTCTATGTGGGTTGTTCAGGGGACCAGATATGTTTCTACTTTACGCGATTGATTTGATGCCGAAGTGCAACAAATAGTTCTATTGTGCAACAAATATTTCTATTAAGAAATATATAATAAATAATTAGTAGTGATACTATCATATTAAAAACAAAACAAGTAAAATCCTTTATAAAAGGTATATTTAATCAAATTCCCTAAAAAGGGCTACATCACAAGCAGAACTAGTTTTTAATCTGATAACAGATCGTCATCAGTGTTGACAAGATACTGACATGCTAACCACCAAAATACAAAAATATTAGGGTAAAAACACTTTAAAGTTGATCAGTGTGAAAACATTGACTATAATTGTGAAATTACACATGGATGCACAAAATATTGCATGTATTATGCTCAGGGCACCATTTGACCCCAATCGAGTTGTTCACATGTTGAATGGTTTGTGGCAACCCAAGCAACTGATCCTTACCAACCTTATCAGATTGAAAACTAGTTCTGCTTGTGATGTAGCCCTATTTAGGGAATTTTATTAAATATACCTTTTATAAAGGATTTTGCTTTTTTCTGTAATAGATAATTTTGTAATAGACTTTCATATTAATTTTTAAGCTAAATACAATGTATTCTTAGTAATACAATACATTTCCCGAGACTTATTTGTAGGGTTTCTATGTTGAATTTGTTATGTTATAAGTTTAGAGCCAGTGTTTCAAATTTTAAGAAGCAAACCACCATCAACAACTGTAAGTTATATTATGTTACATCTTTATGTTATCTGGATAAGCGTGAGAGTTGCTGGATCTTTAGCCATTTGAATTAAAAATCATATATATGTAATATCATATTTGTAACCTGTTGAATTAATATTAAGTACCAGAGTAATTGAAGAAAGTTAAAAGAAATTTACTAAAAGAACTTTTTACTTTTAGAGTCATTGCATCTTGATAAATACAGTGAGAATTTAGTTCGACAAATACAGTGCAGTTTGGTTTTTGTTCGCAGCAAAGATTTTTTTTTTCGAGTTATTGTCCAAATATCGTAAATTGTTAATCAATAATTGAGGACCTGCCCGGAAAAACTTTACAAACGCCAAATAAAAATGAAATTTGATTTCACAAAAAAATTAATTCTAGAAAGTCTAACCTAATTTTTTGGAAGAACATGTTGATCGTTTCAAAGAACGTTACTTACAGTATCAGACCATCTATGCTTTTTCTCATGAGGATCTTTCAGTGCGTCACAGTTTTTCGATTTCTTTCTAACGCATTAAATTGTATGTTACAGAAAAAAACGCACGTCGGTGATTACATTTCGTCGGTGACATTTATAACATTTATTCTAGTTGTCAATAGATGGCGCTATAATCAAAAAAAATTATTTACTAATAATTATGTATATAATATATTTACGAATATAATCTGCACAATTTATAAGACTATACAAATCAAAGAAAATACCATTTTATAAATGCAATAAACACAATTGATTTGTTTTTTTGCCAAATTGCAAATAAAATGTGACAATTGTCAGATTTAACTAAAATGTCATGTTAGAATAAATGTCATAAATATTTATCATGGACTTACCTTTTTTTCTATCATTTATGACGCACTGAAAAATGCTCATGAAAAGAATCATAGTATATAGTAACCAGAAACTAACCATAGTTCAATAAAGAAAATAGTTCAAAATTTTGGCCACCTTTTTAATTTTTATTATATCACATTGCACTTTTATTTCAGGATAACATTTATTTTTTATTGTTTTATTATGCTTTTTATTTCTTATAAATCTTTATTATTCCTAAATCAACATTATTATTATTTATACGTTCATTTTATAGAGTGATTTACCTATATTGCAATGTATTAGAAATCTTGAAAAAATTAACATAGCGTGTTGTGAATAATATACGCTGATATAGCAATTATGTCGAATTTTGTCTAAAAGAAATTAATTACAATTCACTTTTACTGACTGTCCTTTTACGCCTACGATATTTATATCGCCATTAATATCCACTGGTGCAAATAACTGCCAGCAATGCCAAATGACAAAGATTGATTAAACGCAACAATGAAAACAACAGGGAAAAATTCACTACATTCATACTTAGTCACTGAATCTTTATGGCTTCTGAAAATTTTGTTAATAAGTAACGTTGGAATTTCATACTAATATAATATTAGATTACTTAACTTATAAATTAAAATAAATCAATCATAATAAAAAAGATTTATGTTCATAATGGGTAAGTTATCATTCTGCCCTTTAGAAATACCCTCTTCAGTCATTTTTTAAAAAATTGTCTTAACAAAAACACTCAAATATTATGAAATATATTTCTCTCTCTCTCTCTTGTCGTTTCCCCATTACTGAGGATCGTGATTTTTTCCAATATTCCTTAAAATGTTTCTCCATTGATCTCTATCTTCAGCTGCTCTAAGAGCTTCGCAGAATGAGTTTCCAGCTGAATTCTTTATTTGGTCGGACCATCTAGTTGGTGATCGTCCTCTTGATCTTCTCCCCGGAACGTTTCCAGAAACAATTAATCTCTCCAAACTGTCGTCACCTCTGCGAACCACGTGACCAAAGAATTGCAGAATTCGTTGCAGACATATTGTGGACAGCCTTTTTTTAATATTGAGTTGGTTTAGAATGGAAACGTTTGTCCTATGAGCTGTCCAAGGTATGCGCAGCGTTCTTCTCCCGCACGACATCTCAAAGGCATCAATTTTTTGGCGCTCGCATGCGCGAAGAGTCCAAGTCTCTGCTCCGTATAGAAATATTGAGAATACAAGGGCATTCACCAGTCTCATCTTGACATTTTGAGAGATAAATCTGTCTATCCAAACTTTAGTTAGGCGACTCATCGCATTTTTTGCCATACCAATACGTCTCCGAACTTCTGCTTCACAGTTACCATCGTTAGTTATACTAGACCCGAGATAGACAAAGGTGTTTACTATCTGGTATTCCTGTAACATGTTAGTTGAATAATATCGAATCTGTCGACCACCACTATTTTTTGTTTTAGCTTTATTGATTTTCAGACAAACTTTATTGCTTTCGTACTCAACTCTTCGCAGAAGATCAAACATATCTTGCTCATTTGCTGCTATGAGAGTAGTGTAGTAGGGCAAATCTTAAATTGGAGATTTTCCTACCAGCTACTGTTACTCCACCGGCCCATCCTTCTAAAACCATCCTCATGACATGTTCACCATAAATGTTAAATAAGTCAGGTGACAACACGCATCCTTGTCTAACATCTCTCTCGGTCCTGAATTGGTTTGAGAACTTCTGATCTAGTCGTACTGTCGCTATATTGGACTGGTACAGATTTTTAATAAGTGTCACCAGGTGCATTGGTGCGCCCATTTCTATTAAAATTGACCACATATTTATCCAGCTTTATTACACAATCAAATGCCTTTTGGTAGTCAACGAAGCACATAATCATAGGTACTTGAAATTCTCTAGACTTTTCAATGAGTTGTCTCAGGTTTTGGTTCAGGATTTGTTCCCTTGTACCTTTACCCTTTACAAACCCCGCTTGTTCCTGAGGTATTTTGTAATGTAGATAGATTTAATCTGTTTCTGATGATATGCAACAAGATTTTAGTAGCATGTGTTAGTGACAGTGTGCGATACTTTTCACATCTGGTAGTAGTTCCTTTTTTGTGTAGCGGGATATAAATTGAGGTAAATACACCAATGAGATGGCCATTTTCCTGAATTCCAAACAGCGACACAGATAGAATGTAATCCTTTGTCGTATGAAATATATAGTTCACAGCAACTATCTAAAGATTTATAAAACGGAGATAAAACTGAGTAAAAAGATTTACTCCTTAAAATGATTACAACAAGGAAACGAATACCAAACGTAATAATTAATTGTGTGGATAAAATATTAAATGATATGACGTCACAACCAATGAGGGCGCGTTTTGGGCTGGCTGCTATAATTTGAATTTTATCTGGATTTTAATCATCTTTAGGAGCCAAAATAAAGACAAAAGCAAACAAAAACATTCATGAATTAACTTAGATACCAAATGTTCCATGTAGCAGACACATGTTCCATGTAGCAAAAGATCGAGAAAACTTCGCAATGGCGATCGCCAACATAGGATCACGGGAAGAAGGAGACAGATTTTATGCTTCCCTAGGAGTGATTAAACCTTATAGGATTTATATTACAGTTTGCAATTAGAACCCCGCAATACAAATACAATTGAAGATACTATTTGAGGTTCTTACTGCTCTTTGTTAAGATACTTAACTTGTTGAGGAACGACCATTCATGGTCGGAAATTAAATGGTTAATTTCCTCCTATTTCTGAATGAAACGAATTGAAATGAAATGTCGCTCTATTAGAAAGTTTTTCGTTCGAACGCCAGTTAGATAAAGTTCATTCGCTTTCAATTTTAGTAGACTCCATGGCCTCCATTTTTGACCATTCGCTTCGTTATCGAACGTATTCGCTTCGTATCTGTTTAGTATACGTAGCGAATACGTTCGATAACGAAGCGAAAGGTCAAAAATCAAGGCCCAGGTAGGTGTTACCAAATGCGCCCTATATGTCTATGAACGCACATAATGCCATCTGATAGGCAAATCGTTCTTCGTATACAGCAATATAGGCACTTAAAAAATATTCATTTCTTTTGTATGTATAGTATTTTTTCGACATTTTAGAAGAATTGATAGTTAGACGTTAGACCAGAGGTTCCCAAACTATTTTTTCTCGTAGACCCCTTTAAAAATTTACTGGTTTCGGTGGACCCCCCCCCCCAAAACTCGTCCCAAATGTGAAGATATAACGATGGAAATTGGCGTCGTGGGTGAGCTCCAACCCTAAAATCATCATCATTCATCATCACCCAGCTCTTTGCGTCCACTGCTGGACATAGGCCTCCCTCATTTTTGTCCATTGTGCTCTATTTTGAGCACTTTGCATCCAATTTCTTGACATTTTCTTGAGATCGTCAGTCCAATGAGTAGGTGGTCTTCCTCTACTTTTTTTTTCTAATCTCGGCCTCCACTCAAGTCATCTCTTCGTCCACCTCGCATCACTGATTCGGGCGACGTGTCCGACCCACTTCCATTTCAGGGTGGCAATTCGGGAAATTACATCGCTAACTCCTGTTCTCCGTCATCGAAAAAAGTGCTAAATTCGGAGTGATAAAAATAAAGAAAAAATAGTAGGTATATTTTCTTACGATCTATTTATTAAAATGATAATGATAACAGACTTAAAAGAATTAAAATAAAACACTAATAACGTTACGTAACTTTAAATATGCAAATCAACAATAAAAAAATCCCAATAATTTTAATGGGAGGGATGTACTTGATGGATTGACAGCAAATTATCAATATTTGGCTTTAGTTTTGTTAGGATTCCTTTTGTAGGTGTTCCTTTTTTCGACAAGGTATGACGAGGGAAACGCTATGAAAAGTTTTCTCGAAATTTCCCAAAGCCCAGGATATTTTTCAGGTATTTCTGCCTGCAGCCTAAATGTTTGATAGCCTTTTTTAAATTGCACCTTCAGCTCTTCATTGGTGCTGAGCTCTAGTAGTTCCTCTTGTAATACCACATCCGCCACTTCCGTTTCATCAAATGGATTTATGACCCGTGGTGGTATTTCCATCATCAAAATATCTTCAAATCTGTTTTTGAAGTCATCATGCAGCGCATTTAAATGTTGAACGTTTGTCTGAATATCTTCATCAAGACATGCTGTACATAACAAGCACAGGACTTATACATTGTAAGCACAGGATTGTGGAATCACAATCAGTAGAATTGCATATGCAAGCAATTTGCAGCAAAATAGAATTCTACTGATCGTGGCAGTGGCGGAGTGATTTGGAATTTATTTAAACAAATTTGCATTTTTTATCGTAAAGTATCAATGTAACAAATAATGTTTTAATAGAAGGTACTCAAAGATGTGATTATTAGGCATTATAATAAGTTTTTTGATTTAAGATGTTTTTGACCAAATTTTAGTGTAGAAAACATTAAAATACTGTTTTTACATTTACCCCCATTCCCAAAATACATGTTCTTCTATTTGGCTAATAATTTGCCAACAGATAGCCAAAACACAGGACTTTAAGTGGTTAAAAGAATTTGTGTAGTTTTACAGTATAAGAAAAGTTACATGCAATAATATCTGAGTCAAAACTATATAGTCCAGTCGGGTTAGCATTTGATCTTGCATGTCGAGTTACCCCAGCAAAATTCTATTCTGTTTTGACTGAAATTGTTAAAAATATGGTTTCAATAATTTCTTTTATTATAAATTTTTTGTGCCGTCGATATTTTCCGAGTTATGGGGCGAAAATAGTGACAGTTAGAGCAGAATTATTGAATTATCTCGTTTATTATTAGTTTTAGAACAAAAATATACTTATACAAAAGTGGAAAGAATTAAATTTTATACAATTTTGATTTTTTTCATTTTTTGCTGAAATCAATATTTCAGGTAATACGTATGCGGTAAAGGCGCGATCTTAAGACCTGATTGGTTTGAGAGCAGCGGTTTTTGTTCAATATCTCCTCCATTTTCAACTTTTCGACAAAAATGGTAGAAATTGAAATTGTTCCGAATAAATCGTCTTTACAATAATTACTACAATTTTTTTAACCATTATTTTCATAGGGCCGATATTTTCCGAGTTAATTGTACCTAATTACAGTAGCCGCCTATATTTTTGACACTTTAATAATTATTCCACGTATTTCTGTTGTGTTGTAAAACTATACAAATTCTTTTAACATTTAAAGTCCTGTGTTTTGGTTATCTGTGGGCAAATTTTCAGTCAAATCGAAAGACATGTATTTTGGGAATGGAAGAGAATGTAAAAAACGGCATTTTAAAGTTTTCTACACCTAAATTTCATCAAAAATTTGTTATATAATCTAAAAATAAACTTTTTAATCAAAATAACTTGTTATAATATATTTTAATGCTATTTTTAAGTCCCTACTATTAAAACATTATTTTTTCCCATTGATATTTAGGATAAAAAAATGCAAATTTGTTTAAATAAATACCAAATCACTATAAAGTGTTCGTGGACCCCCAATTACAACTTGTGCACCCCCATTTTTATTTCACGCTAACGTAGACCCCCGTTGAGTCCCTCGTGGACCCCTGGGGGTCCACGTGGACCACTTTGGGAACCACTGCGTTAGACCAATAGGTCTCGATGACTTTGGTTCTTCTGGAATATTTTTTTGACCCTTTTCTTTTGGAATATAATATAGCCTAAGGTGAAATTGATCTTGAATCGAGATCATAAACGTCAACAATTGTGAACAGTATAAAAGTGTTTTAGAAATATCTAAAATTCACCAGATTCTTTGTATAAAATGTTTTTGTAGCATTTTATACAGTTTAGTCTAAAGTGTATTTGAAAAGTTGTAATTCTGTAAATTTTCGATCCATTTTATATATATTATATTATTATTTCATAACAATACAGTATTTCAACAAACTTCTTTTTTAATTACATTATATCATTTATTGGTTCAGTGGCAACGTGAACAGATAAGCATCGTAGACATCAATCACCCACCCATAAACCATAATGACCATCAAGAATAATTAACGACACCTTAAAATGATATATAGCTAGATAAAGGGAAGGCATGGAACGAATGATAGTTGAAGGCAACGTAGAGGGCAAAGATCCAGAGCAAGATCTGTAAGATTAGACAGAATCAGTCAAACACATTACATAATATGGCACTACATCCTTATGAAGGAGAAAATATGAAGGAAGAGGTGGATAAAACGGGGGTACAATTCTTGTGTTGTATTACAAAGATCTTCTTTAGAACACCAGGGAGATACTAGGTTTAAGGAACCTTGTATGAGATCAGCAACACTACTATCACGCTTCTCTTCTTTTGAAAAAGAAGAGCTCTTAATTAAAACATCGTCAACCACGATCGACCACAGTAGAGCTGAACTTTTCGTGAGGATAACCTTTTACTGCTCTTAGATCGACTGATCTCCTATGTAGGTAATTATATTCCTAATACTGACTATTTGATGACGGAAGGTGGTATACCTTTTTCTATTGCCTTCTGGTCAGCATTAGACTCCAGTTAGGTGTTACCAAATGCCCCCTCTATGTCTATGAACGCACATACTGCCACTTTATAGAGCAAATTGTTCTTCATAGAGCAGTAGGTATACTTGAAGTATTCATTTATTTTGTATGTATAGTATTTTTTCCATACAATTAACTAAACAAAAATATCGGAGAGGACCATAAAAAATCAACGGGTGGATGCTAAAAGATGAGAAAGAAGGTCTATACAGGGAAAGAATAGTAGAAAAAATATGTTGGAACATAAAAGGAAGCCCTAACACAATTTGGAGAAAAATGGCCAATATTATTAGAGAGACGGCTATTGAAATACTGGGGAAAACGTCAGGAAAGAAGTTTGAGGATAAAGAGACTTGGTGGTGGTCAAATGGAAATACACACAAGGAAAAATAAAAGAGAAGGGAAAATTATATAAAAAGTGGCAAGAAACCAGATCAGACATAAATCTTCAAAACTATATGGTCGCCAAAAAGGAAGCGAAAGTAGCAGTAGCAAAAGCTAAAGCAGAAGCGTATTCAAACCTATACGATCAACTTGATACCAGGGAAGGCGAAGCAAAGATATATTATTATAAAATAGCCAAACAGAGAACAAAGAAAGCAAGAGATTTTAATCAGATTAGATGTATCCGAGATGAAAATAACAAAATACTAATTCACGAAAAGGAAGTCAAAAAGATATGGAGAAAGTATTTTAACAGTTTATTAAATGAATAATTTGACAGACAGCCTGTGGAGTTAACAGAGACAGTAACAGCAATGGTTACCAGAATAACAAACGAGGAAGTAGCTCAAGCGCTTCAGAAAATAAAGAAAGGAAAAGAAGTCGGACCAGATGAAATTCCTGGGGAAGTATGGAAAGCATTGGGAGAGACAGGAATAAGTTGGCTAGCAGGTCTATTTAATAGAATTATAGAAGTTGGACAAATGCCAGACGAATGGAGAAGCAGTATATTAGTACCTGTTTGCAAAAACAAGGGAGACATACAACTATGTACAAACTACATGGCTATAAAACTACTTAGCCACACCATGAAAATATGGGAGAGAGTAATTGATAGACTGATACGTGAAGAAACCGAAATATCCGATAATCAATTTGGCTTTATGCAGGGCAGATCAACAACTGATGCAATTTTCATTGTAAGGCAACTGATGGAAAAACACAGGAATAAAGAGACCATCGCTCATATGGTATTCATTGATCTTGAGAAAGCATATGATAGAGTTCCTCGAGAGATTCTGTGGTGGGCACTCAATAAGAAAGGAATCCCTGGCGAATATGTAAAGATTGTGAGAGATATGTATGAGGGCGTAACGACTAGTGTTAGGACAAGTGTGGGAGAGACTGATAAATTTCAAGTGAAAGTAGGATTGCACCAAGGCTCGGTGCCTTAGTCCTTATTTATTCTCATTAGTTTTGGACCAGATAACAGCGAAACTACAGGGTAGCATTCCTTGGTGCCTAATGTATGCTGATGATGTAGTGTTAGTAGGAAATAGTGAAAGAGACTTAGAACAAAAATTGGAACAGTGGAGACAAGCTCTGGAGGAAAAAGCTCTGTGATGTATGGAACTGACTATTGGGCAGTGAAAAAGAAAGAGGAACAACGAATGCATGTAGCGGAAATGAGAATGCTTAAATGGATGAGTGGAGTGACAAAGAGGGATTAAATTAGAAATGAGTATATTAGGGGAAGGGGAAGTCTAGATTTGGCACCAACTGATGCCAAAATGAGAGAGCATAGGTTAAGATGGTTTGGTCATGTTCAACGTCGAGACGTTAATCACCCAATACGAAGCATAGCTAAAGTGCAGATTCCTGGAAGGAGTAGGAGAGGAAGACCAAAGAAGACCTGGGGGGAGACGATAAGGCAGGACATGTTGGTAGAGGGGATTAACATTGATATGACCCAAGATAGAATTGTGTGGAGAAATGCAATTAGGAAAGCCGACCCCGCATAGGGATAAGGCAAAGAGAATGATGATGATGAATATTTTTTCCATACTTAAAAAATACGTTTATATGTCTATATGACTCTGGAGAGCGTTTGCCACTCTTTAGTAATAAAGCAGATCCTAAACTGCCACTTTTCTTTTGAAATATAGCCTAAGGTGAAATTTGTTTGAATCAAGAGCATAAATGCTAATAATTATGAAGAGTCAGAAAGTCTATTCCAAAATATATTCACCAAATTAAAAAAAAATTAAAAAAATATTTAAAATTCACCAGGTTTCAATATGTTTTTCTAGTATTTTATAGTTCTTAATTGTAATTTTGAAAACTGTAGATCCAGTTTTTTGGGTTCCACCATGTACAATTTATTTATTATTTCATAAAATTATAATAATTGAAACAAACTTGCAAACTTCTCTTTTAATTACATTATATCGTAAGATTCCATTTATTGGTTCAGTGGCAAGGTGAACAGATAAGCATCGTACACATCAATCACCCACCCATAAACCATAATGACCATCAAGAATAATTAACGACACCTAAAAGGTGAGAAACGCTTCGGGGAGGTTCCATGTAAATTAACGATCATTTAATACTACGTTTACAGACAATTAATGGTTTTTTGTCTCTTTCATGCCTATAAAATCATTCCGATGGGTTTGTGGTAATATTATACTAAATGGAGTAATAATAATACTCGTTTGTTTGAAATTTAACCCGATTTTGCGGCGAAGTGAATTTTATTTACACATATGTCCAAAAGTTTGGAATATTTGAATATTTAATATTTTTATTGCTTTTTATATACCTATTTATAAACTTTACTTAATAGTAAACTAAACATCATTATGCTTTAATGCCCATCAATACTAAATAAATCTCAAAACCAGATAAACGATATGCAAAAAAATTATTTAATCTCTTGGGGTGAAAAACTTACAATGTACAACTTATATTTAAAAATAAATTGGTATAGATAAAAATAAATTTTATTAAAACTAATAATTAGTACTTCCTCCATTGGCCTGTATGCATGCCTGTAGGCGATTTGGCATGCTGCCTATTAACTGGTTGAGCTAGGCTTGCGGAATCCTCTCCCATTCTTCACGAGCATCATCTTTTAGTTCTCGAAGTGTAATAAGTAGATTGTTTCGCTTCTTGATGCATGTTTTGAGATTGTCCCAAGCATGTTCAATAATTATGTTCATGTCGGGGGAATTCGAGGGCCACTGTAATGTAGATAATTCCTTCTTCTTCCAGAAAATTTGGACTGCTGCTGTTCGATGGGAAGTGCGTGGTCATACATAAACACAAATCCATCACCTACTGCCCCTCGGAATAGACGCACGACAGGATTTAAAACTTCCTCGATGTACACCGCACCAGTGACTCTTCTCTCCAGAACCAGCAGTGGCGTCCGTGTGCCAGTCATAATACCATCCCAACCAGAATATTGCCACCTTCAAATGGGACACGCGGTTGGGCTGTTTCTAGTCGGGCTTGGCGTCCTGGGGTCCTCCGAACCAGTATTCTTCGCAAATCAGAAACCAAGCCAATTTTTGATTCATCAGAGAACATCACGTTATTCCAGTTAGGACCATGATGCACCATTTCTCTAGCCCATTGCAACCTTACTATTTTGTGTTGGCAGGTTAGTTTAGGAACATGTAAGGGTTTTCTACGATACAAATTTACCGCATTTAGTCTGCGTGTTATTGTTTGCCGTGAAATATTGAGTCCTTGAAGCCTAGCAATTTCTCTGGATATACCACTTGTAGATTCCAGACGATTTCTTCGGGCTATCAATGTTATCTGCCGAGTGCCGGCCTTGTGCTGCTGTTGTACATCAACTTCTACCACTTCAGGGGCGATCCTTCACGTCATTTGTATTTTCAAATGTTTTTTTAATGTTCGATACAGCACTCTGAATAACATCAACAATATTCGCAATTTTCACTGTGTGTAAATCCCTGTTGTAACAAAGCAATTATCCTAGATCTGTCAAATTGAGCTATCACGTTTCAAGGCATTTTTAAACTGCTCAATTCAAATTTAAACAAAGACTGAAATAATGTGTAAATACGCTAATCAGTTGAATGTAATCAAAATGGTACAAAAACCATTCAAATTTTTTATCATTTTCATTTAACAACGCTCTAGAATGAATATCAACAACAGTTTTGAAACCACCATAGGCGTAGATATATATTATTTGTACGTATTCCAAACTTTTGGACATGTGTGTATATTTAAAATACAATAATTGTTTGTCGTAATACTTAAACAATTTTCATTAATTATATAGAAAGAGCAGATATCTATTTATCCACATTGCCTAATTCTATCCATTTTTGGACATAACTCTCCTCTTTTCTCCTAGAATGGCCTGCACCCAATATGTACTATGATTAACGTTTTATACGTATATCACATCTGAAAGTGACTTCCTGTATTTTCTGTATAATATATTATTATTTGTCATCATTCAATGTTAGGTATACGACTGTCAGATAAAAAGAGAAACGACTGGGTAAGATCAAAAACAAAAGTCGAGGACATAACAACAAAAGTTGCCAAACTGAAAGTGAGCTTTGCAGGCCACACTGCTAGACAAAAAGACCAACGTTGGAACGATACAACATTGGAGACCTTACCAAAATAAACGACGACATAGAGAAAGACCACAGATAAGGTCATTGACCACGATAGTCAATTCGGCATTCTGTCAATGCTTCCAACATTTTTTCTTGATATATGGTGTCAAAAGCGTCTTCACAATGCACAAATATTAAAGCTAGTGGTTAATTGTATTCAGTACATTTTTTCATAAGGTTTTTTATTACTAATAGGTGATCAATTGTTCCGTAGCCTTTTCTAAAACCCGACTGTACTATGGACTGATAAAATTCTAATCATTTCGTTAGTAATTTTTTTCTCGTTAGGTAATTATTAGGTTAGCAGCATCGCCTTTTTTATAAACTATGATAATTTCTGCGTTTGCCGTCGAGTTGATGTTACTGCTTCCTGCAAACATCTAGTGAATAGTTTAGCAAGGACCTGCCATAATCTTTTTTCAGCCACTTTCCAAGCATCTGCCAATAACTGCCAATAACTTTAGATTTATTAGTGATACCAAAAAGCACAAAGAGTAAAAAAATGTAGGTTTTGCTTTTCTGAATATATTGCATTTTATGTTTTACTGTAAGACAAATGTTGGTTAAGATATGGCTGTTAAAAATTTTTATACACTCGTGATTAGTGTCTAGTTCAAGCCCTTTCAGCCACAGCCCCTTCAAAAATAAGCACTTTTAACGGGTGAAACTTACAGATCATATAAACAATACATACACGAGAAAGAAAACTTGTGAAGTGGTAACGATTAATTTCATTTGAGATGCTAATTAGGAGCTAATTTTCCGATTTTTTTTTACCAAAAAAGGAACTAACTTTATGTTGAGTGTAACTTTCTTACTTGAGTTTTCTCCAAAAAGTGCTTCATCTTTTTGGTAATTTCACGTTGAAATAATCGATTTGGAATTTGGCGAGTATGAATGTATTTTTCATTAGTTACAACTCTTCTTTTACTGGGTCTAGGGATCTCATACAGCATTTTTTTCACTTTTTTATGGACTATATTTTTGCTAAGAATATTTTTTTCGATAAAATCTT
Source organism: Diabrotica virgifera virgifera (assembly GCF_917563875.1). Taxonomy (NCBI): domain Eukaryota; kingdom Metazoa; phylum Arthropoda; class Insecta; order Coleoptera; family Chrysomelidae; genus Diabrotica; species Diabrotica virgifera. Next base: position 50,259,787 of record NC_065444.1, read on the forward strand.
ACTTCTTGAGTTATTTACAAAAAAGCATATAAAAAAATGAACATATTTACTTGCAAATAATTCAAAAAGTGAAAACTTGGTGAAAAAATGCTATAGATCAAAAGCTGCTTAGAATTAGTCAGTTTATCCATTTCTGGACTTACTTTGAAAATATATTTTTCACCCCAGAGAAGGTGATAAACTCACTGCTACGGCAAAAGCACACATCGGCACAATATCACTTTTCTTCTATGATGTTACCTATGTCTATGATAAAATTTCATGTCAATCTAAGCGGTTCTTGAAAATGTAAAGGTTTCGCATAATTTTACCGTCAGCGAACAGACTATAAATTGTTTTAGTTTAAAATCTGCAATAAATAAGTTAAGGATTTTTCCAATGAAACTGGAAGTACATAATAACAAAAATATGGCATCCGATGCGTTATATGATGTCATTGTACTTGCATGCAAACTATAAAAAAATTACTTGGTTCCTGCTTTACTCCAATTCTGTATACGCATCCAAAATATTTTTTTCTTTAATAAGTGTTCTTTGAAATTATTTCTTTTTATTCTCGAACAGACATAGGTTATCTGTAACATATTGTAAAGTAGCCTAGGTCACTACTATCTAATAATAATTAATGTTATATTATTCAAGTTTATGTAAATTTAACGTCTTGTATTATTAAGTAATGAAATTCAAATTGCCCATAAATTAAGAATCGATTATTTTCTAGTAGTTTTGTGCAATTAGAAGTTATCTTTTTCAAATCTCATACCAAGAGCTATAAATTTAAAAAATTGACGGATAACATAAATTACAGTCAATTAATTAGGAATGACATGCTTGAGATTTTAAGGATGAAGTAAAATATGTGAATTATTTAAATTATAATATTTACATTATTCAAGGACAAGATCGCGATTTGTTTAAGCTTAAACAATGTAAAATGTAAAACGATTGGTATTAGTACAGTCGTCAGGGATTTGATCTCTAAAAACGAGACGATTAAACTGAATTTCACCGAGAATGTCAATTTCGCGACCCGAATTACTCCTATCCCGGGCTTCCCTCCTAAACCACCCGTCGTGGAGGGTGGTAGGAGAGAAAATGGAAAATATAAATTTACCAAGAATTTGTACTCCGTAGAAAAAAATTTTTAAACAAAAAATATAGCTGAGATAATTTTAAACAAACATGATTATTCGAACTTTTTGTCTGGAATGAACCGTTCTCTCAGAAACGTCGCTTGAACCGACCGGCGATTTACAATGTCAGTTACGTGAGCGAAATCAATTTTTTACAAATCACGTAACAATCTTACTGTTCTCTACGTTTTTTGTCGTGAAATCCGTTTTGCTGAACTAAATAATCTCCTTATTGCTTTCCTCCTTATGGAATATTGAGCGCTCTTCTTAGACAAAAGTGAAAGAGGGCTGATTGTCAGGATCTTCTGTTTTATTCCATCAAAATTTCATCTACAAGTCTTTTCCATTCCTTTCTCCATTTTCCATTTTTGTACTCTGTTTGACTTTTCTCCATCTCAGACCAATTCTTTCATGATATCTTGTTACAGTTCTTATCGAGCTATTATTCGGTCCTCCTCTTCATCTTCCAAGTCTACCAACTGTTCGTCCTCATACCTATTTTTTATTGCTTACTCTCTCCATGATCTAAACCGTTATCACTAGGAATAGTGTCGGGAATAGTACGCATCCTTGTTCTTGTTTAACTCGGCTTCGTATAGCTGTCTTCTATGATTTCCCCGCATGTTTTAGTCTGGCTCTGTATTGCTTGTAGATCAGCTTATAGATAATTTGATCAGGTTGATGTATTTCATCGGTAGTCCATATAGTTTCAGAATCTTCCACATTTACTCCGCGTTTAAACTATCGAAGGACTTTTCGAAGTCAATAAATGTTGTGTTTAGATTTATTTGCTATTCCTAGCTTGTTCAAAAAGAACTATTAGAATAGAAGTTTTAGATTGTTCCAGGAATACAAATGTAGCTGATAGTGGGGCGTTTAAGAATCCTGCTTGGTTTCTTCTTAGTTTCTTGTCTAGCGCTGGTTTCAGTCTGTTTAATATGATCTTGGACATTATTTTGGATGTGGCGTCCAGCAGTGTTATTTCTCGCCAATTCCCGCGTCTATTTAGATCGCCCATTTTTGGTATTGTAATGATTAATCCCTCGTTCCATTCCTTTGGTAGGTCTTCATCGACCCATATCTTGTTATAGAGTTTGTGTAACATTTCTGCTGATCCGTTTGCGCCGCCCTTTATTAAATCTATCGGTAGGTTGTCATTTTCAGCTGCCTTGCCATTTTTAGTTGTTTCAGTGTGTTTTGTATTTCTTCTTTTGTAATTTCATGTGAGATGACGTTTTACTCCTTTATTTCATTCACTTCGTCTATCCCACGTGTTAATTCGTGTTTGGACTATATTTCTTCGAAGTGTTCTTTCCATCTTTGTATTATTTCATGTTCGGCTTTAATTATATTTCCATGTTTATCTTTGATTTGTGTAGGTACTACCTTTTAGTGTTTTCCCTATCAAATTTCGTATGATAGTGTATTGGGTTCTCAGGCCGATTCTCTCAGCCGCTTCCTGTTATCTTTTCTGGCTTGCTTATTAACTGCTATAGTTTTTGCTTTGTATTTTTCTTTCTAGCTCTTTTTCTTCTTCGATTGCTTTCTTTCGTAAATTCCTGATGTAGGTATCTCGCGTTTCCATTTTATGTTTTCTCTTTTTCCATCCTAATAGTTTTATTTGCAGATTTTTGACGTTATGTCATAAAGTTCCCTCCACATTTTCTCCTCACGCGCGTTGCTGTTCGGTTTATTTTCAGTCTTTTTTTTAAATTCGATTCTTGTTTAAGGGAAAACTAAAGAATATGTACTATATTATAAGAAATAATAAATATATAATAATAATAAGATAAAATATGGAAAAGCACGATATAATAGTTCACCTGAATATGAATTTAAGGTAATAGGATATAAAAAATACCAAGTTTTTTGTAAAAGGTATATATTAAAATACCCTAAATAAGGGTCACAATACAAAATGTTTTCGGATTAAGGAATCCATCATCAGTGTTTAAAAGCCCTAAAATTAAGTATAACCTAATTAAATGAGATAAAAGTTAAAATTGACAGAGGTTTTCAAGAACAAGAGGCCATATTTACAAAATTTGCATGCCTGAGCCACCAAAATGTATAGGGTAAAAACCCTTTAAATGTAAATCAAAAAGTTATTTTACATATTTATATAAAGTTCATCGGATGTTATAGATAAACCTGGATGTTACCCAGGGCAACACAGGACTCTCCCCACGTGGTTGGAACTTTTTTTGGAGAAAACCTCACATATTGGATTTCAATGGCCAACTGACAACTGAATTCAAGAGCAACCCAAAATGACATTAAGAACTGTCAATGTAACCTAGTTGTAATATTACTTCAGCCACAACGTTAAAGATTATTTTGAATGTTTTAAGATAAAAAACAGTATCAAATTTACAAATATTAAAAATAAAAGATGTTCACAAAATATGAAAAATTTTTCCTTTGAAATAATGCATTAATTAACTTTTATCTTATTTAATTAGGTTATACTTAATTTTAGGGCTTTTAAACACTGATGATGGATTCCTTAATCCGAAAACGTTTTGTATTGTGACCCTTATTTAGGGTGTTTTAATATATACCTTTTACAAAAAACTTTTTATTTTTGTGATTTATGGTATAATACAGCCAGCTACAGGAAGTTTATTTTCCTCGTGGATTTTGTAATAAGATATATCAATAAAATAGAATCACTAACATTTTATCCCTTATTTTAGCTATTTGAAAAGAATGTGTCATTAATGTATCTCGATCACCATTCTATTTCACTGTATATTTAATATCAATAAAAGTTAAGAATTGTAGTATACGAATCGAAAGAAGCTTTGCTTGTGGTGGGTGTCGCATAATTTTTTGTGCTACTTCTCTTTTGACTTTGTAGCTTTTGCAGTTTTTATTAAACCACCAAAACAAAAAACTCATTCCACGGAATTTGACTAATAAATCCTTCAGAATCGATTGTAGGTTTTCCCTACAAAAGTTTGTTGATGAGCTTTGCCAAAAAGCTCCCCCCGCTACATTTAATCAAAAGATCCGAAAGATAAACAAAAACTGCAGAGAAAAAACGTCGGGCCCCAGTATTGGAAAGCCGCATGAATTATATGCCGGCGTTTCTTCCGTTATACTGATTAGCTAGCTCATGCGAAGAAAGTTAATGTGGAAAAGTTTCGTTGTCTAAGGCATTAGCATGTTTATTTTGCATTTTGTTTATTTGCCATTTGTATTTTCTCAGCTTATGCAAGTAAAGCGCGGATATTTATTTCGCTGCGAATTCCTCTGCTTCCGGATATCGCTAATTTGGTGAAAAGATTTATTGGGCGTCGTCTAAATATTTATTCACTTGTGTATATATTGCTAAAAAGTTAATAGGATTAGTTGTATAAAAAGTTAAAGAAGTTTTAAGACCAGTTTTAAAAGAAACAGAGATGTGTTTCTAAGTTATTCAATAGGTAACACAAATCTAGGTATTAACATGATGAGCGAGAAATCTTAGGATTAAAAAAAAAACAAAAAACCATAAAATCTTTTATAAAAGGTATATTTGTTAAAATCCCTATACAGGGCTACATCACAGAACAGAACTAGTTCTCAATCGGTTGACCGATCATCATCAGTGTTTGCTTGAATCTAACATGCTAACCACCAAAGTAAAAAATATTTGGGTAAAAACCCTTTCCAATTAATCCGTCATAGGAACATAGAAAAATGATGTAAATTTAAACATGGATGTTTAAAATATCCAATGTTTCATGCTCCAGGTTCCATTGAGCTCAATTTGACTTGTTCATATCATGGCTGTATGGATGCATGCTTCCATAGGTTGAGGTCCAAAAAGTTGAGGTATTATTAGTGTGACCAACTAGCCCGAAAAATCCGGGACATGGCCCGAATTACGAAGTCGTGTCCCGGCGTCCCGGACAAGGCTTCCGGGCGATCCGAATTTTCAACGTTTTGGTAAACTTTTATTTTCAAATTTTGACTACGTTATTCTTCTAAGAATTCACATTAAATTGAATTGGTGGGACGAAAAAAATCGATAATTTCTAGAGTGTAATACTAATACCTACCACATCCAAAACACATGCATGTAGGTTTTTTTTTTTTTTTATTAAGAAAAAGTCGCATCCACCTAATGGTTATTAGCGACGGAACAATACATAGGTTAAACAAAAATGTGGTACAATATAAGTATAGTACAATGGTAAGGTTACATGCATTATCTACAAAAACTTGTTATATTTTATTGAATACACCAACTGTTTTTAAAAAGTCAATTAAATTTTTGGTTCTTTATTATTGGCACCCAGAACAGACATACTTGATACGATATTAAAATCAATACGTTCTTGTGTATATTTTTGGCATTCAATGTTTGACAGTTACTTGTGTGTTACACGATTCACAAATAGGTGGTTCAGATCTTGAGAACAAATATGAGTAAGTAAGCCTGGTATGGCTTAGTCGTAGGCGGTTGAAAACTGCTTGCTCATAACAACTTTTATAAACTGTTTTGACTCTTTTTACTGTGTCTTTAATTGGTCTAAGTTTTAAATTTGAGTTTTGCCATTCATCGAGCCAGTCATTTAACACATATTGTTTTAACAACACTTTCAAGTCTTTAGGGGCATATTGTAATACCGTTTCTGAATCCGCACCAGTCACTGCACTACGCGCACTTGAGTCTGCATCTTCATTTCCAAGGAGTCCAAATGAAGTTGACTATTCTACCATTTTGTTGAGATAAGTGAAACTCCAACGACTGCGGGAAAGTCGAAATAAGTGGTACTAAAATTGCAACTCCCTCACTTGCGCGAGCTGTGTTAGTTCGGTCTTTACGAAAGCATGTAAAATGTATTTGCGAATATGGGTTAGAAGATACAGGATTAGTTTCCTGTAGACATATAATTTCGGGACAGTGTTCTGATTGAATGATATTGAGAATTGGTAAGCGATGGAAAAGCCCATCAACATTCCACTGTAAAATTGAGTTGAATGTTATGTTTCAGTTGAAGAGAGTTCACTCTCAGTAGTAGCTTCTTCACCGAGAAAACGTAGCAGTAGGGTTTTTAGCCTTGTAAAACGATATTTTGTGGCTCTGTCTGGAATATATTGATAAGAGACGGTAAGCAAATTTACGAGACCAAGGAAATCAGATGTGAATTCTTTAACAATTTCAATAGGAGATTGGCTGCCTTGAATATTTTCAATAAGCATCATTAATTGGTCATAGCTTAAAATGGACGGTGTTGATTGTTTACTTAGATATGATTCAAGTGATTCGGGGATAGGTAATGAGCGTTTAGGTTTTTTATTCTTTTGAGTTTTTGTTTTATGAGGCTGAGCAGGAAGAAGAAATGTTTGATTATCAACGACATTTTCAACAGGTGGAGATAATGTTTCCTCTATGGTTCGTTTGGTGGAGGGACAGGGTGATTCTTTCGTGATCGCTAGTGAAGTCTGTGAAATTATCTCTATATTTTCGGCTGTAGCAGAAGATTCCAGTGGAGTATTTTCGTTAGTTTTTAAATCTTGGGTTGCTTCAGAAACGGGCTGTATAATTTCCACTGATGTAGAGTTAGAGGTGTTTGGTATGGATACTTGTGGAAATATTTCGGTATTTTTATTTTGATCATTATTAGAAGTTTGGTCTACTTGATTACCAGCATTGGTAGGAGAGTCAGAAGATTGAACAGTAGGGGGAGTTAAGGGTCCTGAAGGCTGAGAAGAAGAATTTTTATTGCTTGGACAGTTACTAGCAATGTGATTTATTTGTTTACATATATAGCATGTCATACTATCCTGCGAAATGAATATTCTATAATTAGTATTATCATAATTCAGAAGAATTGAATCTGGGATCGTCGTGTTATGCGGACTAATAAACACTTGCCTTCTAAAACTTTTTATATGGCTATATTCTGGAAGAGAGGCACTGATCTTTAGGAAAGTGATTGGAGAAACTAAGTTTAGGCCGAGATGTTTTAATTCTTGGATGATTACTTCGTGTGGGATACTTGGACAAACATTTGATAGCACTATTCTTTCTGCAGGCGTTATGAGCCTTCTGGCCCTGACTGTTTCTCCATTTACCTGTATAGAACCATAGTTTGTCATAAAATCCTCAACAGCTTGCTTGCTACTTAAATACATGCATATTCGATTATTAGATAGGCGAGACGAGAATAAGATATTTTTGGGATTTATTAAATTACCTAAAGAAATAAGATAATCTTGCAGTGGTGTATTATTAATAGCGCTAAAAAGTATTGCGTTTTCTTTTCCTGGGAAGAAATTTTGCTGTGAAGCTGCGGTAGAATAAGATTTATTCGCTGGGACATCCTGTATAGTAACATCTGATGACATATTTCTAATTTATTTACTGTACTACCGAAACTAATTACTTTCGTTTCCCGCAAAAAACAAAACTGATAAATTGTTTATAATCCATAAACCTGTGTCTGTTTACAATAACTGGTGTAGTATACAGGAATATAAACTCACAAAACTGGTTTAAATACGCAAACATACGATTAAATAATGTATGTAGTATAAAACTTACAGTTTAAAGTTATTTTGATCACTTTAACTATAATTAAAAACTGGTAGTTTCACTGGTAATAGACAAAATATCAAGCACCGAGACACTACGTGTTTACAGCTCATTAACTTTTTCGGTACTCGCATGTAGGTTTTCTTTAAAGACAAACGTAATAAAAGTCCGTTTGATGTTTAACAGTTTTAATTAATAAAATAGATAACTAAATTATTGATACTATTATATATATATATATACATTAGCACTTCGAGCCAAGCAGGCTCATGGCTTGGTTTACAATCTTCCTCCATTCTTGCTTGTTCTTCGCTTTTTCTTTCCAATTGGTTGCATTGAGATACTTCAGGTCATCATTAACTTCATGGCTCCATCTGGTCCTAGGTCTTCCTTTTCTCTTTTTACCACCTATTGTAGCGCTTAACATGATTTTAGGCATTCTAACTTGGGCCATTCTTTGGACATGTCCTAACCATCTAAGTCTTTGTGATCTTACAACTGCAATTATATTAGGCTCCTTATACAATTCTTCTAACTCCTTGTTTGTTCTTCGTGTCCACTGATTGTTGATTATTTTTCCCCCAAATATCCTTCTAAGTATTTTTCTTTCCCATACTTGTAACATTGATTGCTCGGTTTTTGTCATAGTCCAAGTTTCTGAGGCATACGTAACTATTGGTCGTATCACAGTTTTATACGTTCTTAATTTAGCTGCTTTGGATATATTTTTGCTTCTGAGTATTTTATTGAGTGCATATATGCAACGATTCCCTGACATTAGTCTTTTGTGTATTTCATCCCGGATATTTGGTTTACTAGAAAATAAGGTCCCTAAATATTCAAATCTGTCTACCTTTTCAAATTTATACATTGTTCCTTCATTCGTTGTTATCATTAAATATTGCCCTTGTTCAAATTTTTTGTCGGTCCATTCCATATACTTAGTTTTTGTTTCATTTATATAAAGTCCTTTTTCTCGAGCTGCCTTTTCTAGTCGTTCTACTACCTCTTTTAGTTGTTCCTTGCTTCTGGATAGAATTACTACATCATCCGCGAATGCCAAACATTGATGTTTTTTGTGATATATATGTCCTGATCTGTATTGATACTATTAAATTGACGAAATGTAAAAGTGCTTGTGTAATTGCGACTAAAATCTTACGTGTTCTTATTCTTACAAAAAAGAAATGTATTTATAGATAATTTGCGTCTAATCAATATAATACCCGTCTTAATTCGTCTTTTTACGTTTTATTATCCCTAAGGACACGTCCGTCGCGTTTATGATGTTAAAATCGACTAAAGGTATTTGTTCTCGTTCCCTACGCTAAAACAAACCCTCTTAGGCTAATCTCTTTTTTCCTGTGAAAGAACCCAATTAAAATTGGTTCAAAGTATGTACCGACCCGCCGCCGTCTTTTCCCAATAAACTAAAACTATAAAAATTAGTCAAGCCAGCTACTTGTTTATCTTAACGATTGAAAATAAATACAAGTTTTTCAAAACTACCCATCGATTAGATACGCCCACACAGCTGTCCCTAAGGGACGGCCGCTCGTTTTTCGTGTTTCTACTAATAAATAAGAAAAATGATATAAAGGGGAATTTAAAATATAAGGTAAACTATTTACAATTCTACATGCATTTTATATCGTGGTATTATAGTTCTACGAAAATTAAAACTCTGGACTTTTACCCGATTCTGTATTTTAATAAATAATTATTGTCTTCTGAAAAGACGATTCTAAAACACTAATATGTATTTTTATATATTTTTTTTATAATTATATTTTTATATTAATTTAAGGTTCTATTTACATGGAAGTCCAAACGATTTCGGAATTGGAAGTCGAAACGTCAAAAACTAACAAAAATGTGATTATCATTACAACCCATACCACCAAAAAAATGTTTGTCAACATGAAAATGTTAAATACAATAAAATGATGATATTAATGTTTTATACAGTGTGGGCCAAAGAAAACAGTCCACCTCGATATTTGGCAGTAGTTATTCTATTTTAAGGAAAAGCCGAAACAGGTCGATTTTTGATCTAAGAGGGACATATTTTTACGGTACATACATCTGTCATTTGTCAACCCCGTCCCTTCCACTTCCCCTACCCCTTATTTTTAAATAGGGAATAGGGGTCGTGTGCTAGCTCATTTGAAAGGTTATTCAATTCTCTATTCACTAATGTAAATATTAACATAGTTATTTATACAGGGTGTCCAAGAATAAAAAATTTTAATTAAATTAATTAACACAAAAAGAAGAATGTATGTAATTTATTTAATTCAAAATAAAAATACATTCTACTGCTTTCACAAAACAGAAAAAAATGTTTTTTGATAAATAAACATTGCTTTTCGCTTGATTTCAGTGTTCAAACTGCCACCCTACATCTGTCTCTTCGTAGGTTGAATATTGAATTTAAGCAACAATGTTTATTTATGAAATAAACATTGTTTTCTGTTTTCTGTCAGCAGTAAAATGTATTTTGAGTTAAATAAATTACATAATTTTTTTGTGTCAATTAATTTAATTTAAAATCATTTTTCTTGAACACCCTGTATAAATAAATATGTCAATGTTAATATTGCTGAATAGAGAATTGAATAAACTTTCAAATTAGCTAGAACATGACCCCTATTCCCTATTTAAAAATAAGGGGTGGGGGAAGTGGTAGGGAGGGGGTTGACAAATTTCAGATGTATGTACCGTAAAAATATGTCCCCCTTAGATCAAAAATCAACCTGTTTTGGCATTTCCTTAAAATCTAATAACTACTGCCAAATATCGAGGTGGACTCTTTTCTTTGGTCCACACTATATTTAAAAAAAATGGCCCGATTTTCATTGAAAAGTCCCGGATTTTAGGTATTTTTTTCAGCCTTTTCCCGAATTTGACTGAACTGAAGTTGGTCACACTAGGTATTATACATCTTGTTTTTCTTTGGATTGACTAAATCACTTAGGGCATTTAGTTAATCTAAAACTGGTAAACGATGATCGATGAATGGTAATTCGTTTAAAGAAACAAACATTTCTATATAATCGGAAAAACGAAAGATCATACTACAGGGTGTCCCCGAAAATAGTGCGTTCCTTAAAGGTATAGGTAGAAGGGCACCATGTAGAGCAAAATAGTCTTATAACATTTTTTTTCTAAATGCAACCGTTTGGTTAAAAAACCAAAATACATTTTGGTATGCAAATTGAAATCTGACAACTATGTATACAAAAATCTAAACATAGACAATGGGTGCGTTCGGACGACCACAGCGGCTGGACAGCTGAGCCAGCAGTAGCTGTCAGACGTCACCGCTGGAAGCCAGCCGCTGAGAGATTTACTAAGCTTTCCCTATCACGGCTGGATGCAACCACTCAGCCGATTTCTGCTGGCAGCCAGCCGCTATGGTCGTCCGAACGCACCCAATCATTATTCAAAAATAGTTGCAGCATTTTGGCCGTAAGTATTTACATTAAACCCTGTCTTCATCATGAACAAACAAACAAAATCTTGTTTTGTTGGATTTTCAAACATGGGGTGGTACAATTATTTTGCAGGTCTGACTGACCTACATTTGTGGTGTCAATAAACTAAATCACAAACAGCTCTTGTACAGTGATGCCAAATTAGTTAATTTTATGAAAATAAAAGTTTGCTTATATGGCGAACAATGTAATGTTTTTTTGGAAACGGTTAAATTTAGAAAAAAATGTTATAGGACTTTTTTGTTCTACATTGTGTATTATATCCATACCTTAAAGGAACGCGCTATTTTCGGGGACACCCTGTATAACGCAAACACCAAATGAAGATCGGCCATATTGTGCAACCTTTTTTAATTTTAGGTATACTTATCTGCTTTTTTATTTTATACAAAAATAAATTTTATAATAATTATCTGCTTAGCAGGTTTTAAAATAATTCAGGAGTTCCATACACTCGACTCACTTTATGTAAGGACAATTAGTGTATGCATTTTAGAAATGAAAGAAAAGAAAATTATTGCCAAAGAATGTTTTAACTAAGGGAAAAATATTTCCTCATTACGAACTATATCACATTGGGTGTCCTGAATTGTGAACAATTAGCAAAAACAGCTGAATATAGACAAGTTTAGAAAATAACTGACACTGGACAGTCCTGAATTGAGTACTTAATAAAATGTCTAAAAATAGACAACAATTGGCCGGTCTTCTCTCAGACTTCCAATTCCAATAAATGGGTCAAAACTTCAACTCAAATAAAACACAGCATAAAACGAATAATCTTGTTTAGTTCAGCTTGTCACGATAATTGACGAGCTTATGACGTTTCTCATTAGTTAATAAGCCTTAAAATTATGTTGTTAATTACAAGCACTATTTATTTTTGACTCCATAACCGAAATCTGAATAAATTGGCCGTGGCTCTGGTAATTTGGCTATGATTTAATCATTCATTTGTGAGATAACCATGAGATGGTCCACTTAATTTATGTGCATTCTTGTTAACAGACATATTCACTATAATTTATGGGTATCGCAATTGGTTTTTATGATATAACCGCATCCGCGCCTTAAATGAAACAAAAATTATGACTTACGCACACAAACTGGACACGGTTTTGAAATATGACTTTACTGCTTTTTATGTAAAACTGCTTATGCGTTCTATAGGTCGCTAACACTCAGAGGCGGCCCGTCGGGGTAGGCAAAGTAGGCGATGCCTAACCTCTCCACATGTACAATAATATAAATTATTAATATAAATTACTTATTTCAAAATTGTTAAATTTTGACACAATACCTACAATAAAAAAAACTACTTTTTAATTTTTCTTCGAAATTGTAACTATTGTACGCCCCTTGTAGTAGTAATATTAAGATTCTACTATATTCATTGGTAAGGCACTTTTAAACGTCGCCTAGAATAGAACAACGATGCAACAGAATTGATGTGCCATCTCGCGCTTTATGCCAGCTAAAGCCCTTAAGTTCTATCGGTACTGGGCCATAATTTCCACGAATTTTTTAGGAAGTTAGGCACCAGATGTTGTAGCCTACAGGCCTTCAGCATAACAAAATCGCTCACATCTCAGTTGATTCTCTTGTGTGTTGTGAAACTATTTTAAATTGTTTTTTGATTTGGGCGGTTAGTAAGTTAAGTATTCAATAAAGATAGGTAGGACAATTTAAATTTTTTTATGAAAAAATGAATAATAAACAGGCAAAGATTGATCTATTGAAGGGTATTTTAATTTATGTTAGTAATAATTCACCAACAACAAATAAAATTGTGATTACCTAGTTAATGGTGGCAGTGGCGTAACAAACTCCGTCGGGGCCTCCCCGCAGAATTTGAAAGGGGGCCCCTTTTAACCAGGGAGCAGTCGCGCCGTTAAAAAAAATCCAACTTTTTATCATTTTCCGTGATAACTTAATGAAAAATTTTGCAACATAACTTTCCACTTGTAAGTGCCTCGAAGAAGATTGTAGTAATGCTTAGGATTTTTTTTTTAATTTTTTTTAATTTCATTTTTATTTTTTTTTTGTGTAATTTATGGCTTTGGTGGGAACCAATTAGTTTTAAAATTGTTAGAAATACATATTTTTAACATAACAAGCAAACAAAAATATTGTAAAATTGAAATTTGTTTTAAATTCGTATTGTTAGATTTTGTTCTACGCGCGACTGCTTACGTGACAGAAGTGAGCGCGACTGCTCCCGCGTTAAACAATTATAGGTCTAGATCCCGTGTATGAAAAAAAAGTTGATTAATGGCAAGCTGAAAATTTGTTAATAGCTTAAGCGTGTCTAGTCGGATAAACTTTGATATATGGGAACACTGGAACAGGGGTAGTTTTAATTGTGGAACAGGTTAAACATTTGGAAAGGTCAGACCACGAAAACGGCACATTTATTTTGTCCGACAGAACAGACTTAAACTCTCCGAACACAGATTAAACTCTCATACAAATATCAGACTGGAGAGCCGTTCCAAATAAACAACTTCTTTTGTTGTTATCTGTACAACTTACCTTCAATACATTTAATAACCAGTTTTAAAAATAGTAAATGTTAAAACAATTCTTTCTTGATTTCTTATACAGTGTGTTTGCGTAGCATGGAACCTATGGGAAACTTTTTTATTAAATATCTATATTACGAAAAAAAGTATTCTTCATAAAATGCTCTGCATGGTATAAAACCTAAGTTGCAATAATCAGATATTAAATTTTATTGATTTTATACGAGGTATATCAAAAAATATTAATTTCGCTCAATAGTACTTATACCACCTTTATATTTTACAATATTGAAAAATTTTATTATAAAAAGTTGTTCGCGATTAAAAACTATGTTTAAATATGCAATTATATCATTCCAGTTGAAATATTATTGTGAATTATAAAAGTACTTAACTCTTACAGAGAAATTCATATTTTTCGACATACCTCGTATAAAGTTGGTAAAATGTGATATATTACGATTGAATCTTCGTTTTGAGATAATGCAGAGCTTTTTATAAAGAATCTGATAAGAATTTTATAAAGATTTTTTTCTTAAAATTAAAAAATTAATAATAAAATAGTTATTATAATTGTAATAAAATGATATGTTGGTTATCGGTAATTTGAGAAATATTTGGAAACATTAATTTTTTATTTACAAGGATATTTTATTACAATACCTACAAATTTTATTAAAAGTAAAATCGTATATTGTTAAATATAAAAGTACTTTATCCTTGAGTTAAATTCCTATTTTTTGACTTACCTCGTATAAAATTGATAAGCTTTGATATCTGATGGTTTATCTGGCTTATTTTGTATCTCAGATTTAAGACCACTCGGAGCATTTCATGAAGAATAACTTTTTTCGTAAAATTGATAATAAAAATGTTTCCCATAAGGTTCGAATCCACGCAGACATACTGTATAAGTGCTCAAAAAAATTTATTTTGAATTTTCAAATTGTAATGTCTGACAGGGCCGTAACTACCATTGGGGCAACCGGGGTAGTGCCTCGGGGCCACCGGCGAAGGAGGCCCCGCGATTGTAATCGCGTTATACTGCCTATAGGCAATATAACGCTATTAAAAACCTACATTATAGCCGAAGAATGTAAGTAACATTATAGGTAGTATATTTTTTATGAAAACAGAAAAGATGTTATATTGATGGTAAATATTTAGCTTAAAATAATGTGATTTCAAATTTTTTTGTGTTGGTCAACTAAAATAGCAATATGTAGGTAGGTACAGGAAACTTCAGTCATGGAGTACATTAAAATGCGTTTTCAAGTGGTTAAATATCAATTTTTCCGGACTCCTTCTGCTGGGTGATTAACCCCAGACACACCGGTAGGGGGGTCCCAGATAACTTTTGCCCCGGGGCCCCCAACATCGTACTTACTTATGGCCCTGATTTAATGACATATTCGAATTCAGCATAATCAAAAAGCAACCAGAAACATTTTTGAACAAAGTAAAATGATGAATTCACCGATATCTATTAAAATTATTTAATATAAAACAGTTTTATTGTTTAAAGAATGAATAAACAATTAGAGGCATCTGTGAGTAGAACTTTTCACTTTAAGATAAGATATATAAACTAACAAAAAAATGTTTTAGAAAAATATAAGCTTGTTTGATTTTTTCCGAAACCGAAACTATGCAAGGTTTTCTACATTGACTCCTCTAACTAAAGCGTAAGTGTTATAATTTCCTTATCTTATCGTTTATCTGTTGAGAGATTGTACAATGATTACACAAGAAAAGTCGTCAATAATTGTTAAATAAATGCGTACCAAACTGATGCCACTATAACCGTAAAACAACACAAACATAAATAGCATTCAATGCAAACAACCAATATGAAATTACTGGCGATAATATTGTATGGAAATACTAAAAGTAGGTAAAGAACAGAGAGAAAGAAAACCCATTTTTAGATTTAAAAATATTGTTCTTAAATTCGGCAAATTGCAATTCTAAATTCTAATATCTTTCAATAGTCACGTACAAAGCATTATATAGTTTATTGTCGCTGCCATAAAATTTCGGTAGGCCGGAAGGGATTAAGTTTCTAGACATTATGAGATGATTCACTTGGCAAATACGTCTAGTTAGAAATTTTTACGTTTTTAAATTTAAACAGACAACGTAAAAATAATATAAGAATAACAGATTTTTACATAATATCAGATGACAAGATGGGGCCCTTAAGAGATTGGGGCCCCCCGCAAGCTTCATGCTGCGGGGCCCTCTGTTACGCCCCTGATTGGTGGAATAAAATTTATCAGTCCATTATATTTTATTTTTATTGTGTTTCAATACAATTTTGATAATTTAAAGTTAAAATGACGAATTTTCTTTGTTACATTTGATTATATAGATATTTAAAATTTAAAGCGAGGTTAACGTCAATTTATTCAAAGAGTAACTATTTATTTGAGACAAATAAAACAAGTCATATTTGACGTTGGTGAAACGTAGGTGTGTTAATTTTATTGGCCGAATATTTTTATTCACCGAATAAATTCTATTTGTCGTTGGTGAAACCGACGATATCAAAATAAAATGAATATTTTACACGATATAATAAGCAGTTTGATTGAGACGCCTTTTTCAAGGCGCCATAATAAAGAAAGATTAGAAATTAGTTCAATGGGTCGGCCTTTACCAAATTTAAAAATTTTATCAACAGATAAGAAGAAAGACAATCGACCATTTTCGAGATTGTTTAAAACAATATGGTATGAATACCATACATGGTTAAGCGGAAGGTATTTTAAAAATTCACTTTTTTGTTGGCCTTGTCTGTTGCTCTCAAATTTGAAGCAAAATAATGTTTGGATGAGTTAGGGATATTCAGATTTGAAAAATTTATCAGCTGGTGTCAAAAAACATGAATTTTCGAAAGAACATTTAAACAATTGCTTAGGTTTAAAACGGTTAGAAAAAAATAATTAAACTATTGACAGTGCTTTAGCTGGACATATTTCTTTATCTAATAAGTTATATAATGATGAAGTTAGAAAAAATAGAATTTGTGGATACATGTCGCCTACCCGCATACTGAGGTCACGAGCCGCCACTGCTAACACTACGGAATAGTGTTAAAATATTGGGAATGTGGTCTGTGGTTTGAATTAAAACTAGGTTTATTTTGGAAGTTCGATATTTTGTACTGATTTCGGTCCTTTTCTTCACATGTGACATTAGGGTCAATTAGTTGTGTTGATCTGCTACTACTGTACTACTACTACTGTATTACAAGAATTTTTCTTTGTTTCCTAGTCACTTTTGTGCTGCGTTGTTCTTTGTTTTAATTACTTCGATGTTTGCTGTATATACTGTTCATCACATTCGAGACAAGAAAATTGGTAAATGAGATAATTCTGATTTAGAAACGATGTCTGATATTTAACCTTAGATAAATAGCTGTAATTTGATATGCTGTTGTATTTAGCTATTTTGATTTTAGGAATTCCGCTCAGATGCTTTATTTTATATTGGTTAAGCCATTTACCTACGTAGGGTAACTTTTTGGTAACTAACGGGATATGTTGTCGGTTATCACGTTGCATGTCATATATGTGTGAGTTGTAGATTATTTGCTTTCGAATTTTGCTAGGATAGACGTTGGTTAACTGCTATAGTAAGCAGTAACTGACCAGAGTCAGTTGGTTTCTGATACCTACCAATCCAAAATGATTTTATTCTCTTTGATTTGGTTCAACCTCAATGGTAAATTGTAGGTGTTTGTAAACTCCATTAGAGATGTCCATTGAATAATGTCCTCGGAGATCACATCATCCATAAACTTATATCTGAGCGCCAACTTGACCGGTAGTTGAGGGATTATCATGTTGAGTAGATGATCTAAAACTATGTTAGTTAGAATGGGGCTGATCCAAGAGCCCATAGGCATGGGCATTCCAAAATTTGTGAGTAAAAAGTTCCACTAAAGGAAAAGTACATATTCGAAAAAATACAGTCAATAAGCCTGAAGAAATTATTCCTATTTAGTGTGGTATTTGGTTGTACTAAGTATAAATCCAATTATGCCAATTATACCAATTTTGGTCTAAAATTATTATGATCATGTTAACAGGAATGTTCGTGAAAAGAGGTACCGCATTTAGGGATATAAGTACATATTATGTTTGAGGGATTACTTTCCTAATTTGATCGACAAACGTAAATACAGTGGACACTCTCTATAACGAAGACGGATGTTACGAGGTTTCACTTATTACGAGGTTTCGCTTATAACGAGGTACACTAGATGTCCCATGAAATTCCTACTGAACTATAACACCTCTCTAACGAGGCATATTTGGTTATAACGAGGAAAAATGAAATCGAAGAATATGTTTCTTTACCTGTTTTTAGCGCAGTAATAGCTATAAATAACCACCCCAACTGCCTGTATATAGAAAGGTCGAGGTTTGTAATAAAGTTCACCGCCTGTAATAAACTTCTTCCTTTATATCGACCAATATTGCATATTTTAGAAAATTTCCAATTTACGATTTACGTCTCATTGTTCAGGTCGCCCATGGACACCTAATAAACTACGTAAGAAGCATCAAAACATTTCAATATTATTCTTGTCTGATATAACGAGTTCCGCTTATAACTAGGTAGTTAATCAGCCATTTCAGTTCTCGTTATAGAGGGAGGCTACTGTATATCTTTTACATTGTAGTTGGTTTTGCTGATTTTGATTTTGATTAAGCTGATGATACGGCGGAATATTAGGTTTATGAATTTTTATAGACAGTATAATTTTGGAAACATCGAGTTGTACTGCTACATTAGGGTCTATGGTCTATCTCACCTATGGATTTGAGATTCTTAATAATATTATTTAGTTTGTGATCTTACCATTGGATCAGTGTTTAATTTGATGTACATAGAAGAATTCTGTATCAATAGCTCAGTTTTGATCATAATATAAATTATATATTATATTCTGATTTGTCCATGGTAATAGTACAACCACCTTTATCTGATTGTAGAGTATACAGATGTGGATTTTATTTAAAAAATTCGTGTTTTTCAAACAATATGTTGAAGTGGTTTGGTTTGTTCACTGGTTCACATAATTGGTTATGATTTATGATATTTAATAATTGGTTGCTCTAGCTCGTACTACACCCTTTGATTCATCAGGAATATCATCAAATGTACTATCCAAGCCTGTAAAAACCTATCTAGTATGACATCCTTACCAACACAGAGCACAGTAAGTTTAGGCCCCAAAAACAAAAAATTTGCAATTTCTTCCGGTGCGGCTATGCTAGAGACGTTCTTAAAGAATTTGCAACTTATCAGTAAGTATTGTTATCATTTTTAGTCCTGAATTTATTATTATACATATTATAAAGCTGTTCACATAAAAACAACCTGATTCCTCTTTTAGAACCACGATTAATAACAACTCTGCAAATGAACTCCGTGCAACATGATCTGAAAATTTAATTTAGCGTTAATTTAAATCGAGTAGTTTCTGTATCATTTATTGATTACGTGCTGTCTCTCGTGTTATAAATTCAGGATGCGCATGGCAATTTAAACAAAAATTCACTGCAAAATTTATGACATGATCTAAATTGAAGTGCATTCGGTGTAAAAACAATGAATTCCTAATTAGACATCGGTCGAAATGTTTATAATCGCTAAATCATTTGCAGTTTGCTGCGAACACCGACATATTAAATAAAAAGTGTTAAAATTTATAATTTATTAATTTTACTAGTTTGAATTTGGATTAATGACTTTTGTACCTGTATAATAAATCGAAAACTGTTTATTACACAGCAGTAGAGTATATTGCTTTAATGCAAAAGTTTTGCTAAGAAAGAACAAATATCTGCAACCTGCAACAACGATGATGTAAATAATCTTTTTTACTTATATTTCGCAAGATCATAATAGCACCGTCAATCACATCTGCAAAGTTTTCTTCAAACTTTTATAAACCATCAAATATATTGCGCAAATCAAAAATGTTTCTAATTCCGGGGTGGAGTCGAGTCTGCGGTTAGGACAGCCTGTCCTAAGCCCGGATAAAATGTGGAGAGTGGTTAGCAAGATTTAGTAACCTACCAATGCAATGGTAAGAACGAATACTGCTCAAAGAAACAATGTGATACCTCGGATACGGATTGATAACATGTAGACCCAGATGGGAATAACTACATGGAGCATAGATCGCTCAATACTAGTGTTGTATTTTCATTTAAATTTGAATTAACTTATTTAAACGAGGAAGGCAAATGGTCCCAACTCTAGTTATTTTGCCTTTTATCGCGATAGAAAAGAGGTTTGCTTTAATGAACACAAAAAACTGAAGCATTGTGTTCATCAAAAGGAAAAGGAGTAAGTTGCTCTACAATCAACGGCTCGAGTTGCTACTCAACCAACGGCTCGCTAGTTTTGCCGGTGTTAAAAGTCTAGCTTGTAAGGCTTTTTCGTATATGGACTTGGTGCAGTGTAAATGCAGTTGAAGACCAAATGCAAGGATTGAAACGGTAAGTAGACCTCTTTGCGCCTCATTTCATCATTTTATTCTTTTTGCTTAAGTTTAAGTTTTTTATTGACCCGGTAGCAAAGCGCCTTTATAAAAACATAGAACCAGACCCTATTGTATGATCTGAACAACAAAGATCGCACAACTAGAGACCGAGAAAGTGGTGAAAGCGAAACAAATAGATATGAAAAATACTACGTTTATTGTAAAAGGTATATTTAAAATACTCTAAATGAGGGTACATTAAAACAGAACGTTTTCGGATTAAGGAATCCATCAGCAGTGTTACTAAAAAGCCAAAAAATGGCATGCCTGAGCCACCATGCTATTTTTTGGCTTTTTAATAACACTGATGATGGATTTCTTAATCCGAAAACGTTCTGTTTTAATGTAACCTTTATTTAGGGTATTTTAAATATACCTATTACAATAAATCTAGTATTTTTGTGATTTATGGTATACAGCCAGCTACAGGAAGTTTATTTTTCTCGTGGATTTTGTAAATAGATATGCACTCTACAGAAAACAAAAAAAGGAAAGGGCAATCAAAATTAAGTTAATATATAGGTACTAATCTACAGTGGAATGTGGAGTAGCAAAAGAAAACAGGACAAAAAAGGTGTAGCCTTACTAATACACCAAAATTACCAAAATCGCATTATAGAATGTCAATGTGTATCAGAAAAGATTGTAATAGCAAAAATAAGAATGGACAAGGAAGACCCGAGCATCATTGGAGTAAACAAAAAGGGACATATTTTATGACAAATTACAACAAGTAGTAGATCAAGTTAGAGAGAAGATAATAAATATTGGGGGATTTTATTGCTCGAATAGGAAAGTAAGTACTACCCGGAATCAAGCAAAAACATAATGAGAATGTTAAAAACGAAAATGGAGAACTGATGATAAACTTCTGTAAACTTCTGCAAAAATATGACCATATAATAAACAACACATTTATACGACACAAATATACATTCAATAGCACCCGTGGAAAAAGATATATGAGAGATTATGTTGTAACCAACAGAGAGAGATACATCCGTCAAAAATAATTGATGTAAGATGCATCAACAACAGATGTAGGTAGCTCATAGTTGTATGTAAAATAAAAATCATCATAAAATACTTTAAACCCAAGAGAGCGACACGAACACAAACAAAAGTCAGAGTCGAAGAACTAAATGGATAATGAAATATTAAAAAACGATAACATCAAGGAAAGCTGGCAAAAACTCTAAAAGAGCATAATTAACGCAGCAAGAGAATCACCTGGAGAAAAAAAAGTAAAAATACTAAAATCAAAAAAGAATTCTCCATGGTTTTGAGAGGAAGAGAAAATAAAATGCGAAGACAAGAAGAAAGCCTTTTTACAATACAGAAAAAAACAAGCACAACAGGCGTACAACCACTAAAAAGAATCAGAAACGAATAGTTTAGTCAGACAAATAAAAAAGGAACACTGACAGAGCTTATGAAAAGATATGGAACACCACTTCTACAGAACACAAAAAGAAATATGGAGAATGATCAGAAGACAAAGAAAAGAGATGAACGAATTAATCAAAACCAAAGACATTCAGAAAGACACATTGGCAGACTACTTTCGATCTTCATTTTCTATTCTAAAGACGATAATGAACCACCAACACCTGAAGTGACGATAAATGAAGAAGTAAACATAGAGGGGGAGAGGTAAAGGAAGCATTAAAGAAATTAAAAAATAGAAAATCATCAGGAGAGGACAGAATATCGAATGAACTCCTAAAGGATGGAGGACAAAATCTTACCAAACAACTATTAAAACTAATAAACGAAGAAATAAACATAGAGGAGGAGAGGTAAATGAAGCAGTAAAGAAATTAAAAAATAGAAAATCACCAGAAGAGGACAGAATATCGAATAAACTCCTAAAGGATGGAGGACAAAATCTGACCAAACAACAATTAATACTAATCCAAGAAATAATAGAACAAAACAGAATACCACATAGTCCAGGGCGCATCTGTTTTGAGATGGACGTTGAGAGGTGAATCAAATTTTTTTGCAGAAATTGCTTGAAAATAACTCAAATAATAATATTTGAGTTATCCTCTCACTCAAAATGGTCCGGAACATTGTTTAAATAATCAAAATGTCAAAATATGAAGAAAAAATTCGATTTTTTATTGGTTTTTTGATTTTAACTTTAAAACTATTCCTACCAATTTCCTACAATATAGAATTCAGTGGCGGCTCGTGACCTCAGTATGCGGGTAGGCTACACATATACTTCGGGTAGGCGACAAAAAATATCCTACAGTTTGTAATACATTTTGAGCCGTCTTGCAATACTAAATGTAATCTATGAGCGCAACAATGTGTAAAAATTGCTTTTGGAGCATCTACTTTAATTTTTGATTGTAATCCGTTTAAAGAGCCAGCCATTACACTTGCACCATCGTAAAATTGAGCAATTAATTTATTTTTGTAATCATATGGCTCAAGCACGTTTGAAATTAAACTATATAGAGCGTCTGCAGATCTATTATCGCTAACATCAAAAAACCCTAAAAATCTTTCTGTTACCTGACCAACTTTGTTAACAAAACGGATTGTTAAAGTACACTGTGATTTTTCGGTTATATCAGTAGTATCGTTAGCTAGTATAGAAAAAAATTGACTTTCATTAATTTCTGTTGAAATTTCATTTTTTACGTAATCGGCAAGACAATCTATTAAATCATTTTGTATTGTTTTTGACAAACCCGTGAACACCCCTTCTATTTTTTAACATGATCCTGGATTTCCTTATCGCGTTTAACTACTAAATTAAAAATTTCTTTAAAATTACCCATGTTTGAAGAATTATGGCTCTCATCACGACCGCGAAATGTAAGTTCTTGTTTTGCTAAAAGAATTGTAACATCAATTTCTTCAACTTCTTCAATCTTTTTCAACTTCTTCATTATATATCTTATTAGATAGAGAAATATGTCCAGCGAAAGCACTGTCAGTAGTTTGTTTATTTTTTTCTAACCGTTTTAAATCTAAGCAATTGTTTAAATGTTCTTTCGAAGATTCATGTTTTTTTACACTAGCTGATAAATTTTTCAAATCTGAATATCCCTGACTCACCCAAACATTTTGCTTCAAATTTGAGAGCAACAGACAAGGCCAACAAAAAAGTGAATTTTTAAAATAACTTTCGCTTAGCCATTTATGATTTTCATACCATATTGTTTTAAACGATCTCGAAAATGGTTGATTGTCTTTTGTCATATCTGTGGATAAAATTGTTAAATTTTGTAAAGGCCGGCCCATTGAAATAATTACTAATCTTTCTTGATTTTGGCTCCTTGAAAAAGGCGTCTCGATCAAACTGCATATTACATCGTTTAAAATATTCATATTCGATGACTAAAGTTTTTCCACCAATAAAACTAACACACCTACGTTTCAACAACGTCAAATATTACTTATTTTATTTATGTATCAAATAATAATTTACTATTCGAATAAATTGATAAGTTAACAATTAACCTCGCTTTAAATTTTTAATTATCTATATGATCTAATAACACATTATTCAGTTTTCATAAACAAATTTAAATTGTCCTACCTAGTTTTATTCAATACTTAACCTACTAATAACAGCCAAAATCAAAAAACAATTATTTTAAAACAGTTTCACAAGACACAAGAGAAGCAACTGATAAAATTTTGTAGGTCCGGCTATAAGACTCTTTGCCTATCCGCCCGTTCAAAATCGTAGAATACGGTCGTAGAATACAGAGAGAGATCGCACGTCAATTCGGTGTTGGCGTCGTTCTATTTCAGGCTACGTTCCCGAGTGCCCGACCAAGGAGAATATAGAATCTATACAGTACTACTGATACTACAAGGAGCGTACAATAATTATAACTACGGAGAAAATTTTTTGGATATTTTTAAAAATAATTTGGATAATTTTTGCTATTTTATTGTAGATATTGTGTCAAAATTTATAAATTACAATTTTGAAATAAGTAATTTATATTAATAATTTATATTATTGTACTACATTTGGAGAGGGTAGGCGGCACCTACCTTGCCTACCCCGACGGGCCGCCCCTGATAGAATTGGTTAAAAATTTAAAAAATAGTGACCCTTGTTGCAAAATAGCAATAATTGCGAAAAAAACCATACAAAAACAAGTATTCGCATTTTACGTTTTTCAACCATTTATGCTACACTTAGGACCACACTTACGCAGAAAACCTTTATGATATAGTAAAACAACTCTGTAAATTTAATTAAGATCGGTTTAATAGATTTTGCAAAATAAATTTTGCAATCCAGCTTTCACAAAAAAAATTCATTTTTTTAAAATGTTGCAGGACTGAAAATAAAGCAGATAGCAAGTTGAAATTTTTTTGCTTATAGAAGTGTACTGTACCTTTCCTTTGCAATTTGCAAAATTGAAATCGACTAATTACCACGGCGTCAGGAATTTTTTAAATAAACATTAATTTTTGGTGCTACGCGCAGGACAGCGGTGTTCGATTCACACAAGTTGATTTCCACCAAAATTGCTTCCAACAAAGAAAGTTTTTGCTAAAAAAAGCGTAATTTTAAAGGACAAGGTATGCCTTTTTATTTTGCAATAAACAAATTTATTTATTTATATCGAAATGTAATAAAAATTAAGATGTATCAATCATTATCAAAGGTCATTGGAATGCCCAATCAGAGAAAACTATCCTCTGTCCTGCGCGTAGCACCAATAAATAATTAATGTTTATTTAAAAAAATTCCTGACGCCGGCCGTGGTAGTTAATCGATTTTAGTTTAGCAAATTAGTGTCCTAGAGTGAAATATGAAGGTCCTAAATGTAGCATAAATGGTTGAAAACCGTAAAATGCGAATACTTGTTTTTGTATCGTTTTTTCGCAATTATTGCTATTTTGCAACAAGGGTGACTATTTTTTAAATTTTCAACCAATTCTATATTGTAGGAAATTTAATTACACAAATTTTATGCCAGTATAATATTTCTCGGAAATGAATACTTTTAAAGTTATAATCAAAAAACGAAGAAAAAAATCGAATTTTTTCTTCATTTTTTGACATTTTGATTATTTAAACAATGTTTCGGACCTTTTTGAGAGGGAGGATAACTCAAATATTATTAAAAAGGGTTCAAAAGGGTTCAAGGCAGGTTTTGTTTATATTCGATTCAGAGTTGGACTACCATCTCCATATAGCAACTATTTCAGCATCCTTATGCATCATCAGTGAAGATTATGCAGTCACAACTCTGAAGGGAATATAAACATTCTGCCTCTTTTAAGGCAAAACATCGCGATGCAATGAACCCACCTTTTGAGACGCAAATCAGCGACATCTCTCGTAATCAAATATTATTATTTGAGTTATTTTCAAGCAATTTCTGCAAAAAAAAATTTGAGCTACCTCTCAACGTCCAAATGTACTAATATTTTTACAGATGCGTCCTGGTCTAACAAGAATGGAAATCAGTAAGTATCCTATTACCTCTCATCAAACAGAAAGACAAATAGGACCACGAGGATTACAGAGGAATTAATTTATTAGATACAACATTGAAATTAACAATCAAAGTAATAACTGAATGAAATTATAACATTAGCAGAAGAACGACAGGGTTTTAGGTCGGGAAGATCATGCACTGACGATATAGGTACATATTTATAATGAAGCAATATTAGAATATAACATACGCATACATTTATGTTTCGTGGACCTTAAGGAGGTATTTGACACGTCATTTGTGCATAATTATTCCATATTTTTAAACATATGGTTTTATTATTAAAAACAATGATATATAAATGCAGCTTAACTTTTAATAGTACCTACAAACTTAATTTTCCAGAATAATTTATTGTTGTGCTCCCGATAATAAAGATGTTACCAAACGAACCACAATGTAGATATTACCATAAAATCAATTAAAAATAAATACAAATCAAATTAAAACCGCCTATTTTGTCTTCGCGGCGTGTTCGATCCGTATATTCATTGTATCGCTGTTTAATGTTCTCATGAACGAAAGATTTATAGACTGGTAGACAGTCAATAGGACGGCGTTATATGGACATCGCAAACATTGCGCTGCATTATGTGCCATTTCCTCACTGCCACTGTCACCGAGCTGAGGCAAAAACCCGGAGATACTATTTACGATAACCCACTTAATAACTTTATTATTTGCCCATTGGACGGATATTTTATGTTTATTTTATGCCTCAACGACAAATTACGGAAAAGTGGATCGTAAATCAGTTGGCTCGGTCACTGGGTTTATCATTACAATGGAACGATATTGCTGGTTCTTATTTATTATGTTCACGACCACTGTGCCACGCAATGCTCGTGGTTATACATACTTTAGCATTTCATCGACGATTGCTTCTGCGATTGGTTATATAAATTTGTTGCATCGGTTATCACTAACTAGATTTTTTTGTAGAGGCATCTTTACTAAATCTATGTTTTGTACTCGGGCTGATCATTAGACTTATCTAATCTTGATAGTACAATTTGGAATAACCGTCTAAAACTTAAATTTTGCAAATTTTTAAAATTACGCAAACTCTTGGAAAAGACTCAAATTACATTCTTCTAATAACTGATCACAATCATCATCATTCTCTTTGCCATTGTCCTTATGCAGAATCGACTTCCCTAATTGCTTTCCTCCATAACCCAAGTAGCACAATAAAAACATTTTAGTTTTATTTTAGGTTTATAAAGGTTTTATTGTGGTAAATAAGAAGATAATGGTTTTAAAGTTACCTTGTAGATATACTGCCGGAACTTTAAAACTATTAAGCATTTGTCACTAGTTTTAAAGTATCTAATAAGAGTGTCAAATAAGACTAATTAATCTTAATAGATAATTTGTCTTATTGTAGTTTTAAAATGGTTTATTCTCAGTTCACTTTAAAACTAATCAGTTTTATAAGGAACTTCCAGACTGTTTGATTTTATTAGATCCTTGTTTGATATCTTTTAGTTTTAAAGCAGTTTTAAAGATTCTCCTTATATGTCTAATAAAACCTATTATTAAAACTACTTGATCTCAAGACTATTATGTCAGTAAAACATATGCCTTAAAACTATTTTTTAGTTGTCTTTAAAGTTGCTTTCTTAAAAACAATTAGTAGGCTATATTAAAACCAAACGCTCTTAACTGAATCAATTTGGTTATCGTATAGACTAAACTATGCTTCTTATTAGAAACACTAAAACTAAACCCATCCCCTCTTCTTTCATGTCCAAAATGGTCGGCCATTTGTTTTAGAACAAAACAGTGGTGTAGTGTGTTGTAAAAAGTGGAATTACAGTTAGTATGGAAGAAATATGTCGCAAGTACTTAAAATATAAAGGAACTGGTCATTTAAAAGAAAAATACAACACACACAGCACTACGACGCCTCGATTTTAGGTTAGATTCACATTAAAACCGAGTGGCATTATTGACAGCAGCATTAAAACTAAACTGTTTTAATTCCAAGGCATTCTTGCTTTTATGTAGGATATAAAATATGCTCTTGGCAAGGTATAAAATACAACCATTTGATCTTATCAATTCTCTGTCGATAGACCAAATAGTTTTATTTGGATTTCGCCCATATTGCTTTCTGGAGATGCTGAAAGCCATGATAGATTACAATATAAGGCTTACATAAAAAATATAAATAAGCGACTTAAAGATATAAATTCGATTTATTTTAACATTTAAACATTAAAATTGTAGAAAAAATTAATTTTTCTTTCAAATTAATATTTTTCGGATTTAAATTTTTTTCTTATTTTTATTCTTTAAGCGCCAAAAGTCAGAAATTTTAGGGCGCGTGAGTTATTTAGACCTCTTTTTGTTAACATTATCAATAAAGTTGGGTGCGCAAGTGTTTTTCTACCTTGACAGTCCGAAATACCCAAGTACTTTTTATTATTTTATGATTACAAATGCGTAATACCTACGTATCATAACACATGTAAAAATTTGTTGGCCTTTATGGAGTATATGGGTTTAAAGAATCATTTAATATTTAAATCGTCTTTAAAAGTCTCCATTTAAGAAACCTTTTTAAGTTTGCTATAAAACTGTCTGCACTTAAAGTGTCTTTTAACATGGTTTTAAAAGCACCTTCACAGCAGCTTTAAAACCAGTTGCTTAAGAAAAAAAAAAGTTTTAAGGTTTTTATTTTTGGTTTTATTGACCTCTTTCAGAGTGGACCCTTTTATGCTGAAAGCGGTTTTATTGCAACCTTAAGGTTTACTTAAAAACCAAATGGTTTTAATTTTAGTTTTATTCTACAGTTTTAAAGCATCCTTAAAAGACTTAATAAATCCGTTCGGTGCTACTTGGGAAGTTTCTATCTTGGGTCATATTAACATCGATCATAAGCATTCTCATTTCTGCCACATGCATTCGTTTTTCCTCTTTCTTTTTAACTGACCAACATTCAGTTCCGTATATCACAGCCGGTCTTATGGCTGTTTTATAGAATTTTCCCATCAACTTCATTGGAATTTTTCTGTCACACAACATACTACTCGCTTCCTTCCGTTTCATCCATCCAACCCTAATTATATTGCATGCATCTCCATCTATTTCCCCATTACTCTCTAATACCGATCCTAGGTACCTACTTAAAACTCTCACTTTTCGCAATCATTTCACCATCCAAAGATATAATTTTATTTGTAGTAACTCGATCTTTAAACGATCATTTCAGATACTCTGTCTTTGTCCTACTAAGTTTTAAACCTTTTTCCTCAAGAGCTTGTCTAAACTGTTCCAGTTTTTAATATAACATGCTTTCACTATTTCCCGCCAACACTACATCATCAACATGCATATTAAGCACCACGGAATGGTACCCTGTAGTTTCGCTTTTATCTGGTCCCAAACTAATAAGAATAAATAAGGGCATCGAGCATTGGTGCAATCCTACTTTCACATGAAACTTATCAGTCTCTCCCACTCCCACACCTGTCCTAACACTAGTTGTTACTCCCTCATACATATCTCTCAAAATCTTTACATATTCACCGGGGACTCCTTTCTTATGAAGTGCCCACCACAGAATATCTCAGGAACTCTATCAAATGCTTTGTTAAGACCAGTGAATACCATATGAGCATTTGTTTCTTTATGCCTGTATTTTTCCATCAACTGCCTTATAATCAAAATTGCATCTGTTGTTGATCTGCCCTGCATAAAGCTAAATAATTGATTATTGGATATTTCGGTTTCTTAATTTATCCGTCTATCAATTATTACTCTTTCCTATATTTTCATGGTGTGACTAAGTAGATTTATGGCCCTGAAGTTTGTGCATTGTTGTATACCTCCCTTGTGTTTGTAAACAGGTACTAATATACTGCTTTTCCATTCGTCTGGTGTTTGTCCATTATTCTATTAAATAAACCTGATAGCCAACAGGTTTGCTCTTATCTCTCCTAATGCTATCCACACTTCCTCAGGAATATCTAATAACTGACCACAATCTAAACTGAATACCAATTTTAGCTAATATTATTTCCAATAATATTAGAACTCCCAAATATGAAAAAACTGCGGAGTGCTACCATTTTAGGTTTTAAAATAAACAATGGGAACGTTTTAAAATTTCCAATAAGATTTAGAGTAAGTAATATTATTTCCAATATTTTGATTTTTTTAATTTCAATAGTTTAATTCCAGGAAACTTCTTTATAATTAATCCTTATTACATAAAGATAAAATATGTCCAGAAAGGTCAAAATAAGCACTTATATAAGCAAAAAAAGGCACAAAAATAAGCAAAGTTTTTATGAAATAAGCAAGGTTCAAGAAAAAAAAACGTGTAAGTAAACATGGATATAATGATATAAATAGAATAAAGGTCATTAACATTAAATTACATTTATTTTTAATTATCGTATTATTAACAATAAATAAAAAATTACCAAAGTGTTAAGCTACAATATAATAAAAAAAATCGAAAAATAATTAACATATTAATGTATATTATTCATGGCCATTAGCATAAATACAATTAACAATAATATCTTTTGTCAAAATTTTCTTGTAAAAAGCTATGTCTTCTATCTGTATACATAATATATTTTTATACGTAGAAAAAGTTCTTTCAACATCTGCAGATGTGATTGGTACGTATTTAAATTTAGACAAATGAACCGGTACTATTTTACAACAATATAATAAATTTGGGCTATCTGCAGACAAATATTAGTTTATGACAGGTATAACGATGGGTTCTCCCGTTTATCTCCTAAGCCTAAGGGATTAAAATTCTTATGGTTTATTGAATTATTAGAGTTTTATAGCTCTGTATACTTCATAGAATTTTGCTTAAGACAGGAAGTACTAACATGAAATTTCACTATAGTTTATCATAAGAAGTAAAATAAACGCAGATAAGAAACATATCTTTAAAATTAGCATTTTTACTAAAAATCCTAATTATAAGCAAAAAAAGCGAAATGCTTATAATCCGGACTTTAGTCATCAGGTATTCTCTTTGATGCCGAATTTTATACCTGATTATATTTATTAGGCGAAGGAAGTGATCCAACTTGTACTCACAGGTATGTTTCCCCCTATTTCCGTGACTATTTTAATAACCGTCGCCGAACGTCGTGCGAAAACTTCAAAGCCTAAAACTTCGTTAACTTTCTCAAACTAGGAGTTGGTTCGGGATGATAAAGGAGTACTGTAGGAGATTAATGAGACAAATCTGGAAATTCTTTGAAGCAATCCCGACAGGTGATGTGTCTGCCTGAGCCGGCGATATTTCTAGCCGGGCTACTTTTTCTTGGACTTACATGTCCGCACAGCGCCAAGGATTATAACCGAACCGACTACAAGCACAAGCCGATGGCAGATCCTAGCGTTCTACGCATACGCGGTACGAATAGATTATTATAAGTTTATGGATATGTATTTAAAACATATAATTTCACCCATAATACATCAAAATTTTAATAATTTTATATAAATTAGGTATGTAGGTAAATTAATTCCTACAGTTATAATAGTCGCAGATCTTTACATAATTATATAAAACTTCGTAAAAAGTCATGTTAATAGATTGCAATATATACTTTTTATAAAAACAACTCATTAAAGTTATACTTCTTTGGGCGCGTTTGGGAGTAAATTTTTGTTATGCTCTGTATTTCTCTCTTGTTATGAGATTGATCAGCAAATTCTTCTTTTGATTAATTACTTTAATTATTACTTATGTAAAACAAAACCAAAATTAAATTAAATTTTCTAACAAATTTTATTCTCAGGGCTATTTTAATTTTAATGCATTACCTTCGGTTTGTGGCTTTTAGTAAAGTTGACACCATCTATCTATCGTCCGTTCGGCAAATTCAAACAAAAATATAACTCCAGAACATCTTTTACCACCTTTAGTCCAGACAAATTAATATATGTATTTAATATATTTTTACCACCAAAAATGAGATGTTTTAATCAAATATTGCTTTAATTATAATCTGCAGAATAATTTTGAATCACGTTCCGCTAATGAACTTGCTTTTTTGTCCTCAAAAGTAGAAAAAAGTTTCAATTCTATTGCTTAATATTTCATCTAAATATAATCGTCTATCAATTTTAACTGTACTAATGCCCAAGTATACATTGTTAAGTGTTAAACTGATTGATTTACGATGAGTAACCCGGTTGTAAAAATATCGGCATGTGCCTTAACAAAGGGACATCGGTTTACTCGAATTTCATAACATACAAATGTTATCTGTTTGAATTTGCCAACGGGCGAAATATCTATGGACCCGACTTTATCTCTAGTTGCTTACTTCATCCAGGGACAAAACAGGGAAATTAAACACATTCGATGTCATATAAATATTAAAATAGTTATTTATGATATAAGTGTTAAAAGTACACGTTTAAGGCACGCATGTGAAAGTTTGCAGAATGAGCGATAGCGAGTTCTTGAGCGATAGCGAAGTCTTTGGAACATAATAAACGAAAAATTCATGAAAAATCACTATAAATCTGTTTATTATCATCTAATGCCAGAGATCAGATAACAATAGTAATTTGTTTTTTCTTTGTGGCAAATTAATGATTCAGTTTCGTCTCAAAAAATTTCATTCTCACCTGAGGCTATGTTATTATCTGCAGAACGATAGTTTCTGCTTTGAAACGCCTTAAGACTTACTGTATGGTGTGTATGGTACTTACTTAAAGCCTCTTACTGCATGGTGTCGAGTCTTGGACTGTAAAGAATTTTAAGAGTTTATTGGGTGGAGAAGATTCGAAATTCCACAATACTAGAACGTCTCAGCAAGACTAGTGAGATTATAAAAGGCATCAAGAAGAGAAAGCTGGAGTATTTCAGACATGTAGGTAATGAGAGATCCCAAATATAGGTTGCTACAAAATATTATGCAAGTGAAAAAAGAAGGCAAACACAGTCCAGGACGAAGAAGCACTTCGTGGTTGATTTAGGGTGGCAGTAAATAAAATTAAAATAACTATGATGGTAACCAACGTTCTAAAAGGATATAGTACATGAAGAAAAAGAAAATAGCAGCTCATTCCGAATAAGAATCCTGCGTAAGCCAGTGACGAGAAAATTTTTATTTCATTGCCTCCACCTTGCAAGGTTGCTGGATCCGCCGTTGTGTTTGTGTGTTGTATATTTATTTTTTTAATTTTTGGTATTGCTTTAATAAAATTTTTTGGAAAGTAGTAAGATAAAATTAGTTTAATATCTAAATAAAATATAAATAAACTATTTAAAGTACATATATTGATTTCGTTGAAATCATAAGAATAGAAGTATAACTTCTGCATACATAGTACACACACATTATTTTTTTATTTACATGAAATATATTGATTAATACCGACAACAAACTACCAGTTATAAAAATATTCATTCATTCATTTTAAAGAAAAACTTTTAAATAGAAAGTTGTAATAAATTAATAAAGCCACATTACTTTTACAATAAATAATGCAACTGCAAAAACGGCCATTTCGGACTTTTCGCGGGCTATTTTTCAACAACAAATTACTTAACAAAATTAAACTTGCCATAGCTCAAATTGTGGCTTTTTTAATTTACTGCAACTTTCAATTTAAAAGTTTTTCTCTAAAATGGAAGAATGAATATTTTTATAAATATTAATGGTCAGTATTAATCAATATTTCATCTAAATAATAAGTTGTTTTTATAAAGTGTAAAAATTTCAATCGAGTTTTTACGAAGTTTCATACTTATAATTATGTAAAGATCTACGACGATTATGACTGACTGATTTAATGTACCTACCTATTTTAGGTATATAGGTAAAATTATTAAAATTTTGATATATTTTAGGTGAAATTATATGTTTTAAGTACATATCCATAAACTTATAATAATCCATTCGTACCGCGTATGCGTAGAAAGCTAGGATCTGCAATCGGCTTGTGCTTGTTTGTAGTCGGTTCGGTTATAATCCTTAACGCTGTGCGGACATGTAAGTATATTTCTAGCCGGGCTACCTTTTCTTGGCCTGTAGTGCACGTTGAATAGTTGGCCGTCGTCCATCAAAAACAAAACACAGCCGAAAGCTACGCATGCCGCCATTTTTACGTACATGAACCCGAGATTTATTTGCCTTGTGGTTGGTTATTAATTTCGTCGAACGCTTTAATCATTTGGTGTGTGCATTTGTGTATTTAATGTTTTATGTACTTACTTAATACTTATTTTGAATTGTTAAAGTACACAATGTTTATTATGTTTAGAGCTACGTATCAAATAAATCGTAAGCAAAGTAATTTTACTGTATCGACGAATTTGTCAAATAGGCTATTGATTATGTTAAAAAAAAGAGGGCTAAAAAGGAACAACAACGTTAAAGGGATTTTATCGTTTCATCTTCCTCTTTTTTTAGTGCCATCTCCGCTACTAAGGTTGGCAACCAACATGGCTATTTTGACCTTCGAGGCAGCTTTACACTTTTGGCCAAGAAACGCACCAATGTGCCCAATACTCAGGAGAGATGGTACTCGAATGAGAGAGAGAAACAAAAAGTTTTATTCAATTTTGTAATAAGAGTTTATGTCGCACCCTCAGTAATATAGAGGGACAATTCAAAAAAGTAGATTTTTGGAAAATCGCGTTTAAAGATTCTGGTTTCCAAAATTACAGCTATGTCTTCAAATAACATGCTTATTATTTAAGTTATCAATGGAAAATTTGGCAGATTTGTTATTTGATAAATTAATATAAATAAATTCCATTAATTTCATGTAATTGAAAAAAATACTTTCAAGTTAGTCCCATATAGTACAAAAAAACATAACAGAAAACAGAAATAAGGAACTGTTTAAGTTTCATCCCTTATATTATTAATACCCTGTCACTGTTTATGCAAAATAACGATCTATTATGAATTAGAATTAGACCCATTTATTTAGGTATTATATTTTGCATAATATAACGGCTCAACTAAAAACTATTCTATATTATACAGGATACAGCGGGAATTCTACTTACTGCATTTGAAAGTTCAGGTCAAATTCTATCGGTTTTTATTATTTGCATTGCTAAAAATTAAGATTTTATTTGTTAAATTGTTATTTTTATTTGTTAAACAAAGCCATAAACACATAGTGTTTCCCGTGCCAACTGCATGCGTTTTAATGTACGTAATCTACGTGGAAATTGTCTGTATGCGCCCCTACTCGTTCGATTTCAAAAATGGGAAATGCATCGAAAACATCATTCAATCACTATGTGTTTAAAGCTTTGTTTAACAATAAAAAAATTAATTTTTAGCAATAAAAGTAATCAAAACCGATAGAATTTGACTTGAACTTTCAAATGCGGTAAGCAGAATTGCTATTTTATTTTTCAATCAAAAGTTATTCGGGTTCAAAAATTGCAATTTTTCGATTTTTTGAAAGTTCAACCGCGTTTATGTCGAAAACTATGCATCCTACGAAAAAACTTGTAAAAACATTTTTTGCTTAGAATGACCCAAAAAATACAAAACAATGTTTTGTTCTGCGAAAAATCGCTGTTACGTGATTCCTCAAGTTCTTCGTTTATAACAATTTTATCGTCATCCGGATCGACTGTTACCCAAAAAATTCGTGTTCTACGGGTCAAAATACAATAAAAAAACTTGGGTAAGTCCATCTGAATTAAGAAGGCCGTTGTACCCCCACTGGCGACAGGACTATTATGTGTTGCCCTATTTTAATTATTTGCTAAAATCAAATAAATAAAAACAAAAACAATATACTACCAATAAAACTATTTATTACATTCCACTGTTTCAAATATATCAACTTATTTAAATTTAAAACAAATAATTTAGCCGTGTGCTCCGTAATAAATAAAGAGCCATTGTAATGCTTTTGTTTGCTCGTAAATAAAATTTGCGTTATTTATTGGATATTCTCTAACAAATAATTCATGTCTATTTATCAGACTAACACTATATAAACAAATATAAAATATTTTATGCATGCAGTACATTCTTATTTTCAATACCATTTTAACAACAGAATATATGATATGTTTGAATTATTCGCTTTAATAAATAATTGTTTTTAGACAGAGAAGATATATGGTGAGGATAATTGTTATTTAAATTACATTCAATTATTCAGAGACAATTTATTTTTGAGATAGGAAGTCAATGGCTAGATATTAGCTTGATTTGTTTGATTAATGTTTTTTGTTATATTATTTTGGCGATTTGTAAAAT
Source organism: Diabrotica virgifera virgifera (assembly GCF_917563875.1). Classification (NCBI taxonomy): domain Eukaryota; kingdom Metazoa; phylum Arthropoda; class Insecta; order Coleoptera; family Chrysomelidae; genus Diabrotica; species Diabrotica virgifera. The sequence continues at coordinate 50,295,754 of NC_065444.1, forward strand.
TATAAAAAGCTAATACGAAATATTGAAACGCAACCAAATTTTAGTACATATTAATCTAATTCTCAACAAACTCTACGTCTACAGTAGTATTTTTACTTATTAGACATCATTCTCCTCTTCTATTGTTTTTCATTCGTAAGGATGTAATTCATTAACATTGCTGAACAATTGCGTTTTGGTTTGCTTTTGAGAATGAGTATCTAGCCATGTTCCTCTGGAACATTTGCCTGCTACATTGCCTTCAACTTTCATTCGTCCCATATCTTCTCTTCCTCTAGTTATATATCCAAAATATCTAAGTATATTTTGATTGACAGTTGTGGTGACTCTAGTTTACATTTTATGTAGTGTCTATGTTAAGTTCTTCTAGTATTCAACTATTTGTGCGATTCAATATTTGTGATAAACTGCAGCGGTCCGTGGTATGTGCAAAATTCTACGTTAGACTCACATTTCAAATGCCATCAGACGTTTCAAATCGAATAATTTGATACTCCATGAGTGTATCTAAGTGGTGATAGGAAAAAGTAAAGCTTGTAGTTTTGTGTTTTTTGTAATGTCAGTGGTCTTTCATAATTCTATTATATAGCTTGGCTGGTTTGGCTATTTCATATCTGGCCATTGCGAGTAAATTTTTGTTCCGTTCTTCTGCTGAAGACGCAAATATATCCATGTTAACCATGTGTCATCACGTCATCAGCAATTTGACGTCCTCGGTTTATTGCTCAATCTTGCCATTTCTCTAGGAGATTTCTTTAGGAGATTTTAACGCCAAAGTGGGGTCATCTAATGAAAATATTGAAGGAGTGCTGGGCAAAAATGGACTGGGACAGAGAAATGAGAATGGCGACCGTCTAGTGGAGTTCTGTGTAGAACAACATCTTACAATTACAAACACGTTATATCAACATCATCCACGGAGATTATACACATGGCGCAGCCCAGATGGACGAACAAGGAATCAAATAGACTATCATCCTAATAAGATCAAGATGGAAGTCGTCGTCCATCAACTGTAAAACATATCCTGGCGCAGACTGTGGAAGCGATCATCAACTCCAGGTATTGAACGTTCGACTTCGTTTTAAAGTCCCCAAAAGAAGACCCCAGAGAAAAGTCATGTCTCTAAATCCATCAAAAATCAATGACTTCCAACAAAAGCTAGAAGATGCTCTTTCTTTAGACCAAGTAGATAATGGCCCTGAGAGCACTTGGATCTATCTCAAAGATAAGGTAATCGAGGCTGCAAAAGACTGTGAGGCAGCGGTTTCCACTGGCCGTAAGCCATGGATATCCGATAATACGTGGACTGTGATTCAACGCAGAAAAGAACATAAAACTAGATACGGAACAAACGATGAATACAGAGCGTTATCGAGAGAAATCAGAAAACAGTGCCGCAAAGATAAAGTTGATTACATCTCTCAAATATGCAGAGAGATAGAGGAACATGGCTGTCGAAATGAACCGAGGGACATATTCCAGAAGATCAAACTCCTTACCAGAGAATTTAAACCTCAAACGTGGTCTGTAATAGATAAGGAAGGTAATTTAAAGACCGATACGGATGAAATATTGGAAACATGGCGAAACTACTGTGGTGAGCTATATAAAAATAACCAGGTATCAGCAGAAAATCAGTGGCCTTCTGACTACCCTAGAGAACCTACTGTCTTACTCGCTGAAGTCAAAGATGCAATTAAATCACTACAGAAAAATAAATCCCCAGGCATTGATTCAATACCATGTGAAATACTACAGTTACTAGGTGACAAAGGATTACATATCATCCATTCTATCCGTGTCGCTGTTTGGAATTCAGGAAAATGGCCATCTGATTGGTGTACCTCAATTTATATCCCACTACACAAAAAAGGAACTACTACCAGATGTGAAAACTACCGCACACTGTCACTAATAACACATGCTAGTAAAATCTTGTTGCATATCATCAAAAACAGATTAAAACCTATCTACATTACCAAATACCTCAGGAACAAGCGGGGTTTGTAAAGGGTAAAGGTACAACGGAACAAATCCTGAACCTGAGACAACTCATTGAAAAGTCTAGAGAATTTCAAGTACCTATGATTATATGCTTCGTTGACTACCAAAAGGCATTTGATTGTGTAAGCTGGATAAATCTGTGGTCAATTTTAATGGAAATGGGCGCACCAATGCACCTGGTGACACTTATTAAAAATCTGTACCAGTCTAATACAGCGACAGTACGACTAGATCAGAAGTTCTCAAACCAATTCAAGACCGAGAGAGGTGTTAGACAAGGATGCGTGTTGTTACCTGACTTATTTAACATTTATGGTGAACATGTCATGAGGATGGTTTTAGAAGGATGGGCCGGTGGAGTAACAGTAGCTGGTAGGAAAATCTCCAATTTAAGATTTGCTGATGACACTACACTTATAGCAGCAAATGAGCAAGAAATGTTTGATCTTCTGCGAAGAGTTGAGTACTAAAGCAATAAAGTTGGTCTGAAAATCAATAAAGCTAAGACAAAAATAATGGTGGTCGACAGATTTGACACTATTTAACTGACTAACATATTACAGGAATACCAGATAGTAAACACCTTTGTCTATCTCGGGTCTAGTATAACTAACGATGGTAACTGTGAATCAGAAGTTCGGAGACGTATTGGTATGGCAAAAAATGCGATGAGTCGCCTAACTAAAGTTTGGAAAGACAGATCTATCTCTCAAAATATCAAGATGAGACCGGTGAATGACCTTGTATTCTCAATATTTCTATACGGAGCAGAGACTTGGACTCTTCGCGCATGCGAGCGCCAAAAAATTGATGCTTTTGAGATGTGGTGCTGGAGAAGAATGTTGCGCATACGTTGGACAGCTCATAGGACAAACGTTTCCATTCTAAACCAACTCAACGTTAAAAAAGGCTGTCCACAATATGTCTGCAATGAATTCTGCAATTCTTTGGTCACGTGGTTCGCAGAGGTGACGACAGTTTGGAGAGATTAATTGTTTCTGGAAACGTTCCAGGGAGAAGATTAAGAGGACGATCACCAACTAGTTGGTCTGACCAAATAAAGCATTCAGCTGGAAACTCATTCTGCGAAGCTCTTAGAGCAGCCGAAGATAGAGATCAATGGAGAAACATTGTTAGGAATATTGGAAGAAATCACGATCCTCAGTAATGGGGAAACGACAGGAGAGAGAGATACTGTTATGTGTAAAATGGGGGACATTATACATTTCTGCAGAACTCTTCAGATTTCAATTTGAAACTTCTCTTATATTTTTGGTACCTACTATAATATAGTTCTTGTAATTAATAGATTACACGCACGTACGAATGGGCGTATAATACCCATTTTTACTTAAAAATTATACCACTTTTTATACCATTTTACATTATCAAAGGACTTGGTGTAAAAATCAACAAAGCCCAAATATGTTTCTATGTTAAATTCCCAGAAATTTGGCGAATATTGGGAATGTGTTCTCTTGTGCCCCTTATGATCTTCATCAACCAGCCAATCGTGTCCACTGCTGGACATAAGCCACCTTCAGTCTCTTCCAATGTTCTCTATACTGGACCGCTTGTAACAAGTTTCTCGCTACTCTTTTAACGTCGTCGGTTCATCTAGTCGGTGGTTGTTCTTGGCCTTTTTTATAGTTTCTGGCCTCCATCTTATGATTCCCCATTTCGTCCTGTCCACCGCCCATCTTGATATCTTCGGTGATACGACGTGTTGAACGTCTTTGTGCCATTATTGATCATGTGCCTAAATCGGGATATCTTGTATAAACTTCGTCCGGTCCTTGGAAGCACGACCCTTTTTAAAGTTCTTCTTTTCTCTTCTTCTTTTGCCCTTTAATTCGTCCAATTTTGAACATAGGCTTCCCCCAGTTTCCTCCATTCGCTTCTGTTTAGTGCTTTCTGTTTCCAGTGCGTTCCTCCTATCTTTTTAATGTCGTCTCCCCATCTCATCTGGGGTCGTCCTCTTGCTCTCTTTCCTGTCCATGGTCCCCATTGTTGTATCGTGCTATTCCACCTATTGTCCGTTTGTCTAGCGGTATGACCTGCGAAGCTCCATTTTAGTCTGGCTATATGTTGGCCTGCGTCTTTGACTTTTGTTCTATTTCTGACCCAGTTGTTTTGCTTTTTGTCTGTCAATTTTACTCCTAACATTGCTCTCTCCATGGCTCTTTGTGTCTTCATTATTTTATCCATGTTTGCCTTGGTCAAGGTCCATGTTTGATCCTTTAAAAGTTCAAAGCTTCTTAAATTTCCGCTGTGTTTATTGCTTGGTTTACCACTTATACCACAATTATTATGCATAAGTCTAGGCTTACGGGGCCGATCCGAGTGATTTTGCCGCCTTGGGCAAGATCGGCGACCGCCTCCCCTTCTCCTCACTTGGTAGACAAAAATTGGTTGTCCATTAGATTTTGCCGCCCCTAAAAATTTGCCGCCCTAGTTCGTCCACCCCTGGAGCCAACCTTGTAGGCACTATAAAATTGAGAACCTGGTATAACCGATTATCCATTGCAGAGTTCCTGTCTTTCGGATGAAACGCTGATTTACATAAATGTATAAATACCTTTTTTGAAAAATAATTTACAACAAATAGCAATTAATATCAACAAATATTTACTTGACGGAATAATTTAACGGATGCGATATTATGTATTCTCAGTTTAAGTTTAAACCCATAAATCATTGTGTAATTTATATTCATGCTGGGTATTGTCGAAAATATTTTGAAACGCGGATCCATTAATATTCTCGGTATTCACTTAATAAATTACTATTAACTAAAGTTTCTTTGCGATATCGATCTACAAAAAGAATGCTGCCCACGCTTCTAACGACTCAAAGTAGCGAAGTGAGAGGGAATCTCATTTTGGTTGAGCATCGGTCAGGAGAACCAAAAAAAAACATAGTTGGTTATTCCATTCTTTTGTTAGATTATAATATAATTAATATTATTATTATTAAGTTTGTGATTTTTGCTATTCATAATACGCGTAAATATTCTTAAAATAAAAACACTCACCGGCACAAAATTCAGCCAATCAAAATTTTTGAATAAGTTTGACCATTTATAACTTTATTATTTGTGCACCGATTTTCAAGATTATTGCACCAGTTTGTAGATACATGTATTGATATCGTTTGGTATTATTCCGGTAACAAAATTTTTTTGCTTGAATGGCATTATACAGGGGTGAATGGAAGCGCTGTATTTTCTCCTAATTTTAAAAAATTCTGTGGAAAAATGGAATAGCTGATTTTGTTTCGTAGTCCTGTCATATTATCCCGGAGGTATCACTAAAATTTTGTTTTTCGAATTATCCGTATATCTCTTTTCTTGTAAGAGCTGTACCAGAGGCGTGCGGTCCATGGAAGCGGGAGAAGCGCCGCTTCCCTATTTATTCGTCGATATAAGAAAATGTATTATTAATTAATATTTAATAATAAATTTTTTTCCCTAATCCAAATAATCTACATATTACCTAGCCAATAGGCATTGAAAAATATTAAAAATTAATCGCGTACGAACGAACTCAATATGCACACAATTCAAGTATTTGGTCCACTCCTGGCAGAAGCGCATCTCAAAATCGCCGCTTGTCATGCAGTTGTCCCCTTTAAAATTTGTCAGGGTTCAATGACCGCAGCTACTAGTCGCGCGAATTTTGGTATGCCATGGAAGCGCTCGTCGTATCGCCTTCCCGAAAGTGAGATGCTCCGACTGTTACTGCTGCTAAGGGGTGCTTAGGTATTACATAAATATATTCGCTTAAAGAATTTTTCGATTTAAATTTTTTGCAAAGATATTTCCTTTTACTGATCTTTTATTTGACATTTTACATAAATCAAATGGTATTGCATTTTGTATAAGACAAATTGATGACTTTATTAATACGATAATTAAAAAAACGAGAGCAGTTTAAAAATATTTGGGATAAAACTGAACATATGGGGTTTGAACATGAAAGAAAAATAATGAAGATTGATAATTTCGGAGATAGAGAGACAGAGAAAACAGAGGAAACAAAGAGACCTTTTGATAATATTCTACAACAAATGAATTCTAGCTAGTAGAATTCTAGTAGAATTATATATAATCTTAATATTTCTAATTATAATTCATCAAAATTTACCACAGAGGAATTTATGTCATTACGATTAAATAATGAAAATTTTATGATATCCCAGCTTTGCATTCTCAGTTAAGTATCATTTATGAACTAAAAGGGAAGTTCCCTAGGTTGGCTGTATACCATATAGTTAAAAAACTCTAACAAGAAGTAAAACCACTCCTATGTAAATTGGTATATTTATTAAACTTTATAGTCAAAGTTGGCCTAAGATGGTTGATTGAGGTTTTGGTAGGGTTTCACCATGTTCCCATAGGCAATATCCTGTAACATCGGCGTTTAGCCTGTTGAATATATTTTTAAATAATGTAAATTGAATTTTAAATTCAACCATTGTTTGGTTCTGGGGCTATTTTGCAAGTATGCACATTCACTGATGATGGACCGATAGGTCTGAAAACGTTCTGAATTGGACATATTTTATTCAATCCATTGGGATTTTTAAGTTTTAATAAATATACCAATTTACATAGAAGTAGTTTTACTTCTTGTTAGAGTTTTTTATCATTTATGAAACAAATGACATGAATGATAAAGAAATACCCAGAAATCTGGGATTTCTTTATAACTACTGGTTTAAACAAGTCGCTGTGTGAAGTGGTCAAGTTATGTGAATTAGTACTACTAACTATCCCAGCCATAAGTGCATCAGTTGAACGAAGTTTTGCAGTATTAAGATGCATTAAAAGTTTCAAATTAAGAGTTTAAAAGAAATTCAACAAGCGAAGACAGACTTTGAAAGTTAGCCCTATTATCCATTAAAAAAGACTGCATTCAACAATTATCAGAAGTTGATAGGAGAATAGACCTCGAGTATAAATATAAGTGTCATTTTAGTGAAAGTTGTGTGTTGTGGAAAATGCCTCGGAGTATATTTTTTTTTAAATATGATTCTTCTTTAGAAAACCAAGCCCGGCGCGAGGACTCAAGGCCCGAGCTAGCAATACAGATCAATGATAGGTCACTAGTCACTAGAAATAGCGGGAATAGAGTGCCTCACGCATTCACGCGTCACGGATTTAGTGTGTGAGTCCTTGTACGCAGGACGTCTCACATAATTAAGTACTTTGCTGATAGAGAGTCCCTGCGCATCAGAGTGTTATCAGGTGGAAAGTTGCTCGACCCTCGACCCTTAAGAAAATATTTTTATATCCTTATTGAATCGCTTCCCCTTTCGAAAAAGTCACCGCACGCCACTGAGCTGTACTATTTTTTGTAAATAAAAACACTGATTGACTCATAAAATAGAGGTTGGATTGATAAGACTAGAATGGCCCGCATGCAGTCCAGATCTCAGTCCTATTGAGCATTTATGGGATGCATTAAAAAAGCTATTTGCCGTTATCCTAGGCCTCCAGAAAATTATGGCCCTGGTAGAAGAATATCGGGCTATTCACCAGGAAAGGATAACACATATTTATTAGATGCTAAACAGATTGAGAGCAGTCGTTGCTGCAATAGGTGGACATACCCGCTATTGAATTGTTTTTTTTGTTGTTAATTTTGTTTGGTTTTGTTAATTTTAGTGCGTTTGATATTTTTAATTAAATAAACCTTCAAAGCAGTGTTTTTATTTACAGCTCTTACAAGAAAAGAGATGGAGTATGAAACAAAATCAGCCCTCCAATTTTTCCACAGAATTTTTTAAAGTTATGAGAAAAAACAACGCTTCCAGTCACCACTGTATAATGCCATCTAAGCAAAAAAATTTTATTACCGGAATAATAACAAACGATATCAATACATGTACCTACAAATTGATGTAAGAATCTTGAAAATCAGAGTACAAATAATAAAGTTATAGAATGTCAAACTTAATCAAAAATTTTGGGTAGGGGAATTTTGTGCCGGTCAGTGTAGAATCTAATAAAATGTGTTTGTCTTGCGAACAGAAAGGTAAATACGTCAAGAATCATGTAACGTTATAAACATCACACCTTCGTAATTTTTTTAAATAATTTTTTTTTAATTCCTTTAATAATTCATTTATGTGTTTCGTCATAACTGGTTTTCGTTAAAAATTAGTTGGCGCCCTTTCATGTATGATATCATCATAAACATAATATGATTATATCCTAAGACATTTATGTTCTATGCTTCGCTGTCATTTAGATGACAGAGACACTTCATCCCCGTCATTCGGCCTATTCGGCCACATCATCCTTCCAATGGCAGGTCTATTTTAGTGTGACATATTGTCACAGTTCTTTTAACCATTTTTCATACTTAACCTCACCACACTTCAACAAAACCAAGTTATTCGATTTTTGAGCAAAAGAGGTTTATGTTCACAATGATAGTAAAGGATTGTTAAAAGAAATTTGAATACATATAAATTCTTCGATATGTATTCTACTATAGATTCTACTTTTTAAAAATGACTTATTTTTAGTGTTGCCCAAATGCAAGACCAAGACGAGACTTAGACAGTCTTGGTCTTGGTCTTGCGCCAGTACACCTGGTCTTGGTCTTGGTCTTGGTATTGCGCTCCCGGTCTTGGTCTTGGTCTTGGTCTTGCAGCAAGAGTCTCGCAAGTCTCGCAGTTGCCTATTAGACATATCTTTGAACAACGTGACAGAGATGTACATTTTAAGCTAGAATTTCGTAGCCATAGTAAAGATCAGCCAAATTAATAAATATCTAGACCAGCGGTTCTCAATTTGGGGTGCATGTACCACTGGTGGTACATATCATTATTTGCAGTGGTACACAAAACGCAAACACAGCTAAAAGCAGCACCACAATTATTATTATACTTAATTAGATTACCTAGCTAAATACCTATTTCAGTTAGTTGGTAACAAAAATAATAAAAAGTATTTTGTGGTTCATGACTCAAAAAGATTGAGAATAACTGATCTAGACAACTGATACCGGGTGGAGTTTGAACTCATGATCTAAGTAATCCGTGCCTATGTTCTAACTAACTAAAGTTTATTAGAAACTTATATATTTTATTATATTAATACAGGGTAGAAAAGCCATATCCATGATGAACGGAATTCTGTGGGACCAGACAATATCTAAAGCGAACAAACAGCTCATATACAATATTATTTATTTATTAAGCTCAACAGGCCGTGAAGGCCTAGGGCTGAAAGATTTAATTTTTCCTTACAATTACTATTACATATTTATATATAATGCTATATCCTATACTACTATAATATATACAATATTACATTTGTTTGTATAAAACACTTAATACTACATTATAGTCTTTCCATACATTTCTTCACCACTTCCTTCCATTGTTTTCTGTCCAAAGCTTTTTCTTTCCAGTTTACAATATTACTTTTTTTTAAGTCTTCATATACGCTGTCCTTCCATCTCCTTCTTGGTCTTCCTATTCTTCTTTTTTGTATTGGCTTACGTAATAGAACCATTTTTGGCATTCTCGCCTTTCCCATTCTTTCTATGTGTCCTAAGTATCGGATTCTCTGTGCTTTGATTGCCGTCGTTATTTTTGGTTCATTATATAGTTCTTCAAGTTCCTTATTATTTCTTCTTCTCCATTGACCGTCTATTTTCACGCCTCCATATATTGCTCGTTGTATTTTCCTCTCCCATCTTTCTAAAAGGTCTATTTCTGATTTTTTAAGCACCCATGTTTCACATGCATATGTAGCTGTAGGTCTGATAACTGTTTTGTAGATTCTTATTTTTGTTTTTCTTGACACATCTTTGGATTTCATTAATGGACGCAATGCTCCATACTTTTTGTTTGCTTTTGCTATTCTTGCTTTTATTTCCCCTTCCCCATGTCCCTTTTCATCTACTTTTACACCCAGGTATGTAAATTCTGAAACTCTTTTAAATGCGCATACATTTTCTCCTTCTATCTCCAATGTGAAATTGTCTTCATTTTCTTTATCTGTTTCTCCCATTATCATGTATTTTGTCTTTTCCTTATTTATGAGAAGACCAAAAGGTTTGGCTTGTTTTATTATATTGCTCATTAATTTTGTTAGCTCTTTCTTACTTGTCGATAATAATGTTAGATCATCTGCGAATGCAATACATTGGTGGCCATTTTTAAAAATCGTTTCCTGTGTGCTTATTTTACTTTTCCTGATTATTCCTTCCAGTATTACATTAAAAAGAGTCGTTGATAGTGGGTCTCCTTGTCTTAATCCTTCCTTTGTTTCAAAATTATTTGATTTATGTCCCTTCCATGCTATTTCGTTTGTGGAGTTATCCATAGTCATCTTTACCATCCTGACGATTTTACTTGGTATGCCCATTTCTTTCATTAGTGCGTACATCTGTTGCCGCTTTACCGTATCATAGGCCTGTTTAAAGTCGACGAACAGGACGTATACTGCTATTTTATGTTCGTAGCACGTAGTTTGGATTTCTTTTAACGCAAATATTTGGTCTGTCGTCGACCTATTACTTCTGAATCCTGCCTGATATTCGCCCAATATCTTTTCCGTGTATTGATTCAGCTTTTTTCTTAAGATGTTTGTCAATATTTTGTACACGACTTCTAGCAACGCGATACCTCTATAATTTTCACATCTCATTTTATCACCTTTTTTATGTATGGGGCTATCCTTGCCCTGGTCCATTCTCCTGGCATTCTTTCTGTTTCCCATATACTTTTTATCAGGCTATGTATCTCCTTGTGTAGTCTTTTTCCTCCTGCCTTTATCATTTCCGCCGATATTTCCGTTATTCCTGGGCTTTTATTGTTTTTTAGCCCTCTTATTTCATTTTCTATTTCTTCCCTCGTAGGTGTTTCTATTACTATATGGTCATCTTCAATTTCCTGGATTGTTCCCCTTTCTTCTTCGTTTTTGTTTAAAAGTTGTGTAAAATAAGTTTGCCAATTTCTCATTATTTCCCCGGGTTCATTTATTAATATTCCTTCCTCATTTTTCATATATGGGTTATGTTTCTGATATCCCCTTTCCATTTTTCTTGTTTCCTGGTAAAAGGATCTTACTTCCTTTTTTTGGAATTTTTCCTCTATCACTTTGAGTTTTTCTTCGTTGTATTTTCTTTTTTTATTTCTGCATGTTCTCTTCATAATTCTCTTCAATTCTCTATATTCTTGTGTGCTAATGTCACTATTATTTCTTAAGTTTTTTATTCTTATTTTTCTAATTTCTTCTGCTATTTTTTGACATTCCTTATCATACCATTCTTTTGCTTTTTGTTTTCTATTACCTTTAATTAATATTTCTTTACTGGTGTTTAAAACTGCTTCTTTTATGCTTTCCCACTTTTCTTCCGGGTCTAGTGTTTCTGGTTCTTCGTTTAGTCTGCTGGTTATTTGTTGTTCGTACTTCTTCTGTGTCATATTATCTTTTAGTATTGCTGTGTTGAATTGTTTTTTGATTTCTTTGTCCCTTTGATTGTCTTTCTTTATACTAGCATTTATTCTATAGGCTGCTCTTACCAAAAAGTGATCTGAGTCACATTCCGCTCCTCTCATACTTTTTATATTTATTATATTATGGGCGTGCTTCTTCTCTATTAATATGTGGTCTATTTGATTTATTGTCCTTTTGTCAGGGGAAATCCACGTTCCTTTATGTATATCTTTTCTGCGTTGGTATGTGCTTTTTATTACCATTTGTCTTTCTGTGGCAAAACCTATAATTCGTTGACCATTATCATTTGATACATCGTGTTTACTGTATTTTCCTGTTATATTTTCATATATATCCTCTTTTCCCACTTTAGCATTGCAGTCTCCCATTACTATTTTGATATCAAATGCTGGTAATCTGTCATATTCTCTCTCTAGTTGCTCATAGTATGCATCTTTGTCTTCTTCGGTGGCGTCTTCTATTGGTGCATGTACATTTATTATGCTTATGTTTCGTTGATTCCCTTTTAACCTGATTGTGCACATTCTATCTGATATCGGCTTGAAATTCATCACTCTGGTTTTCCATCTTTTCTGTATGATAAAGCCTGTTCCTAGCAATCTGTTATTCCCCCCACTTTTAAAAAATACTATATCATCTATTTCTACTATTTCTGTGTCTAATTGTTTTGTTTCTTGTAAAGCTAATATATCTATTTCATATCTTTTTGTTTCTCTAATTAATTCTTTAAGTTTTCCCGTTTCATAAGTGCCTCTTACGTTCCATGTTCCCAAATTAGTTTTCATTTTCTTGTTTTTAATCCCAATCGTCTCCTTGTCCATTGCCGTTGTTGCTACCGTTTCATTTACGTCGTTTAGTTTTTTTGGTTTCTGTTTTGGTTTTCTATTTTTAAGAGTTGTTGCTGATGTTTATTCCATGTCCATACCTCCTCATTTATTTTTATTTTTTGAAATCCTACCTTGACGTTTTTTCCTTCCAATTTAGCCTCTTTTGCCTTCGTTCTGATTTTACCCTGTATCATCCGTTCATTTTTGTCCATGTCGTCATTAATATATATTTCTTTTCCCTTTATGTCTCTCAATTTGCCTTTATTTTTCATAATTTCTTCTTTGTCCGTTGCATTTTCGAGCTCAATCAAGCAGGATTTACTTCCAATTTTTCTTGCGCTTTTTATTTTTGTCTCAACTTTTAGTGCATTGCATAAAAAATCTTGGACGTTATCTTTTGTTATGTTTTGATCGTAGGTATCCATATCTACTCCCTGCAGTATTATATTATTTCGTCTTTTGTCCTTTTCCATTCTGTCTATTTTATTTTCCAATTCTTCCACTTTTTGTTGGGTTTCTCTGTTTTCCTGTTTCAGCTTTTCATTTTCTTGTCTGAGTTCCTTCATTTCCGCTCTGTACTCTTTTTGCTCTTCTCTTAGTTCCCTTATTTCCATTGTGATAATATTTAGGCTCTCCAATATTTTTTCTAGTTGCCTATCATTCCCAGGCGACCGATGTACTTTTTTACTTCTGCTATCGTCTGCCTCATCTTCCGATTCATCTCCTCTTTTTCTTGTCTTTTCGTCCACACTATACTCGTTCTCAGCCATTTTGTACGTAGCGTTAACTGGGCACACCCGTTTCAACCACGAGGAGGTATGCCCAATTATCCACGCACCAAAATTGCTTTTGTTTTTCGGCAGGTGTTTCTATTTTTTTTAAATCCGGCAACACCGCTTGAAATTTGACCAGCGTTCGCCAGTGTTTATAAGCTTATCTGTTAGCTGTTATCCTCACTTTTATTTGTCCGTTTAGTATTTTATACTATTTTTTACCGTTTTTACTTATATTATTCTTGCATTAGGTAGGGCACAGTTTATACCTTACCTTTTTCACTCACTCAGCATTCAATGTTCGCTGCACCACGCGAAAATCGGGTAAAATGCAGGCGAAAATTAAAACACTTTGTTTTCTATCTAATGCCACGTTGCAATCCGCTCATATACAATAGCATACTTAAAAGTATAATCACATATGGCAGTGAAGTTTGGTCACTGAAACAAAGAACGGAGAAAATGCTACTAGTAACAGAAATGGACTTCTGGAGAAGAGCAGCAGGCAAATCAAGAAGAGATCGGATACTAAATGAGAGAATACGAGAAATGATGGGAGTCACACATGCAATAATTGATGACATAAAAACAAAATAAATAGTATGACAGATGACAGGATCCCTGAGCAGATTTTGGCATGGACACCACAAGGGAGAAGAAAAAGAGGAAGGCCGAGAAGCTGGAGGGAGGGAATTGAAAAAAACTAGAGGAAAGAGAAATCCCTCCAGGTCTATGGTTAAACAGAGAAGAATGGCGGTTAGGAGTCGGAAGGCGTCGAAGAACGCTGTAAACCGATAGTAATACATAGTAGTAGTAGTGTATTTTATTATCCAATATAAGCTGATGTAATGTCCAATATAAGCGAAAATATGAGGTTATCGTTGTAATTTCCGTATTTTATAAATGCTAGAATATTCCAGAGTGAAAAACACTCTGTGAAAAAACACACTTTTATTGGTACACCCGGTCTACAGTGACAATAATAATTGACCTGTCTAGCAACAATATTACAGCGATATTTATAAAAATAAGACAACATATTAAAAAAATCACTTAAATCGAACAACAGGCTTAGGAAATTCAAGACATTATCAATGACCTGTTTTTAAGGTGGTGAGTAAATTTTTTGGAGAAGTGTATATCGTTAATTTGGGTATTTTATTTACACTATTCCTTTGTCTCGTAATCATACTCTTAAATAATAGTCGCGCTGTTTCGGCAAATTTTCTGTAACCCAGTGATCTCATAGCATAGGTCATAGCACATTCAGCAAAAACAATACATAATAGTCTTGCTATTCTATAAAATACCGATAAGATTAAATTTATTAGGTATATTTTTTATCAGCACAAGGTGATATATTTTTAAAAAGTTTGGATACGATATTTGATATTACTATCGGCGTCGCAAAGCAAGAATGTTATGTTATGATTAGAAGGCAAGGCGACTATTCTCATAGTAGGTCTGGATCCCGCGTATGGAAAAAAAGTTGATTAATAGCAAGCTGAAAATTTGTTAAGAGCTTAAGGGTGTCTAGTCGGACAAACTTTGATATATGGGAACACTGGAACAGGGGAAGTTTTAATTGTGGAACAGGTTAAAAATTTGGAACAGTCAGACCACGAAAACGTCACATGTATTTTGTCCGACAGAACTTCTAATTGATTTGTTACCCTTTCATTAAACTCTCATGCAAAAATGAGACTGCTCTTTATCACCTGTCATAATTCCTGTCATTTGACATGTTCTACGTGTTCCACTCATTATCATGCCCGTTTGGTGATAAATAGCAGCCTGATTTTTGCATGAGAGTTTAATGAAAGGGTAACAAATCAATTGGAAGTTCTGTCGGACAAAATACATGTGACGTTTTCGTGGTCTGACCGTTCCAAATTTTTAAACTGTTCCACAATTAAAACTTCCTCTGTACCAGTGTTCCCATATATCAAAGTTTGTCTGACTAGACAACCTTAAGCTATTAACAAATTTTCAGCTTGCTGTTAATCAACTTTTTTTTCATACGCGGGATCCAGACCTATAACCCGGACAACTAATTTCAGAGAAGTCGTCTGATGGGAAGGAAAATACAAAATATTTTATGTTTACATTGTAATAATGACCCGAGTACGTGTCAAATGTGTCAAGTGTTCTTTAAATGGATATTTTGACTCGCTATGTATGTTTATGGTATTGTTCGTAGTGAACATAAGTTCAATTTTAAAAATTTTTTTACAATTTTTTTTTTGTTTCTCATACAGTATGTAAGAATATAGCCGAACTAATATACATACTGCCTAAAACGACCCTCAGTTCTAACTGCAAGACGCAAGAGTCTCGCAGGCTAAGTCTTGTTCTTGCTCAAGTCTTGCACGGTAAGTTTTGGTCTTGGTCTTGCTAAAATTAGGCGGTCTTGGTCTTGGTCTTGGTCTTGCGAAAACGCAAGAACAAGACCAAGACTGCAAGACCAAGACCGATTTTGGGCAACACTACTTATTTTGTCTATAATTGTTTTTGTTTCTTTTTTTTTGGGTTTTTGTGTTTCTTTTTAAATATAACTATGTAATCTTAAGCTATGTAAATAAACTAAATTAAAATAAACCTTCTACATTTAATTTTATTCATCTTTACCTATTCCTATTTCATTTTTTCTTTTTGTTAATAATTGCATTTATAAAATAAAAAATAAATAAATGTTTCTTATATGAGAATGTTAAATATTTTGCATTTCTTGAGTTACGTTGTTCTTGAACATTACATTATAATTTCCTTATCGACAGAATGTAACGAAATGATGCAATGTTGAGGTAGTAGTTAGTATTTTGTATCAAAAATAGTATTGGCAATACAACATACATTATTCATGGGTGTAAAATGTGAACGAACGCTACCAGTGTCTTATCAATTTCAATTTCTTGCGTAAATGTTGACACTTTTGTAAGCTAAATATTCTGTTGTTGAATTTATCTTATCTACTAATATTAATAAGAATGAACCACAAATTTAAAAAATAATGTTATTTTGACATTTTCATTTTCACTTAGGGAATCTTCTTGTTTTTCTTATTTTTCATACATTAGATCTATTGCCTGTGTTTACCAGCTTCTTCCGTTTGGTTTCCCATCACTAAAAAATCATGTAATTCTATCTTCGTCCATTCTCTTTACATATTTCAATGAAACGATTCAGATTTTTCATTACATATTGGACATATTTTCGTTTTTTTATATAGCACAGTAGATGTCTTCATCTCAGTTGTTTCTTAGAGTCTCAGAGTCTCTTTTGGTTCCTTTTAGGTTTTATAAACTCTTGTCTTTGTTTTCAATCCTAGATTGATTGTTGACTGTTTCTTTATGGCTGTCTTGGAAGCCACTCCAAAATAATTGAAAGAGATAACTTCGTTTATTATTTTCCTTTCGATGTCTAATTATATCTGATTGGTTCTTTGATATTATCATATCGTTTTCTTTTGCTATTTTGTTAAATATGTATAGTATCTTCTGAGAGTAGTCTACCCTACTAATCAGCAATGCAGCATCGCCTGCGTACCTTATGAAATTGATATATCTATCTTCCACTTTGTAACCACTAATTGATTTTACAGTCTCTAATACCAAGCCCATTACCAAGCTGAACAAGAATGGACTAAATCTTTCTCTTTGTCATTTGCCTAACTTTATTGGTATTTCTTCAGTTAACTTACCGCCTACTTTTATTTTAGTTAAGTAGCCAGAATTGGGTTCTTGTATAATCCTATCATTTTGAGAGAGATATAGGTATTTACATACTTAGTCATATTTTTATATAGTCAAAGTCTAAAACGGTGAGGCACTCCCAAACAATTCACTTATCAATAAAATATAAAAAATCCCCAATTTTTAAATAACAAATCGCAACAAAACGTAAATTAAGAAAAAGTTGGCAAACAACCAGGATGGAAATATACAAAAAAAATCAATAAATTTATTAGAAACTAAAAAAACTGCTACTTGACATAGAAAATCAATATGTAAAGTGACTTTTTAAGTGAGCTAATAGATATAGAAATCACTGATTATTTCTTGTCAAATGACACAAAAAAAATAAAAGACCAACAGCATATCCCAGAGATTCAAAAACTTATTAGAAGTAGATGGACAAGAACTAACACACCTATTCAACATCATCAAAAATATCTGATTACATAGAAGCACATTATCAAATTAATGGTTGTGATCTAATAACCGGTAAAACTATACAAGAACTACCTGTTATAATCATAAAACTACCCAGCAAATAAAACGCTGAAAGTCGGTCAAATAATAATACTTAAACCTGGAAAAACAACCAAAGAACTAAACTCGTATAGGCCAAAAAGTTTGTTACCGATTCTGTCAAAATACTATAAAAGGTTATACTTAAGCAATTGATAAAAGGTAAGGTAAAGTACAGGGTGAAAGATCAGTAGGAAGATGCCAGTACTCGTGACTGAAAGACCTGAGAAGATTGTTTTACTGCTCATCTGCAGAAATTTTTCGTGCGGCAGTTTCCAAAACTACAATTGCCATTTGGATCGCCAAGCTTTGAAAGGAGACGGCGTAATAAGAAGAAGAAGAAGCATTGGTGGAGAAAATTAAATAAAGAAAACTTATACCTGACAATCAGCAATGACCTAGAAGGCAAAAGATAATGTAGTGCAGCATTTCTAGTAGACATAATTAAAGCATTTCATAAAATTAGGCATGAGGCCTTAATTTACAAAATAAAACAAAACTTACCATAGGTATCCCTTCTATGAAATTATCGAATCTTATTTGGGTATGCGAAACTTCCAAGTCAAAATTAACGCAACCCCCTCCGATTTTTTTCTATCTCTGCAGACTCTGCACGACTACCACTCACAAGGAAGATTATATTCGAATTATATTAGTCCTAGTCCATGTGGTGAGACCGCTCTCGTCTGGAAAAATTACTGATTCGGTTTCTTTGTGGATTCCTATCCAAATATGTCCCCTTTAAACAAATCTGAAGGGTGCCGGGCGGAATTTTTGGACAGAAATTGTTTAAACAATTTTTTTAAACAAATTCAAAAGATCATGCTTTTTTGCTCCAAAATGTATATTTTGAAGTTTTGTGGATCATTCTAAACAAGAAAGGTATCTTGTAAATTTTCTGAGAAATTGATACTTTTCGAGTTATAGGCGATTTAAAATCTGAAAATGCGAAAATAAGCATTTTCGAGGCTTAAAAACTCATATTTAAGTTAGTATTTTTTAGATTGCCAGATACTCAAATTAAAGATTAAACATTTAGCTTCAAAATTCTGAAGAGTGATCGTGTCTAACCTTAATATAAACCATTGCTTTTTAATTGTTAAATATGCATGTCAATCCGATTTTTTTGCCGGTGCGACGAGCTCTATTTCAAAAATCTCCTATTTTTTTCGAAAAATATTTTTTCTAGATTCTGTGGGACATTCTGAATAAAATAAGTTTCTTGACATTTTTCCCAAAAGTTAATAGTTTTAAAGTTATAAGTTATAAGCGATTTAAAATCCGAAAATGCGTTTTTTGGCATTTTTCGGATTTTAAATCGCTTATAACTTTAAAACTGTTAACTTTTGAGAAAAATATCAAGACATGTATTTTATTTAGAATATCCTATAGAATCTAAAAAAATATTTTTCGGAGGAAAATAGATGATATTTGAAATAGAGCGCGCCGCACCGGCAAAAAATCGGATAAACACGCATATTTAACAATTAAAAAACAAGGGTACAAATTAAGGTTAGACGTGATCACTCTTCAGAATCTTGGAGCTGAATGTTCAAACAGTAATATAAGTATCTGGTAACCTCAAAAATACTAATTTAAATATTTAATTTTTGAGAAAAACTACAACATACCTTTCTTGTTTAGAATGACCCAACAAACCTAACAATATACGTTCCAATGCAAAAAACGTGATCTTTTGTATTTGTTTAAAAAAATTGTTTAAACAATTTCTGCTCAAAAATTTCGCCCGGCACCCTTCAGATTTGTTTAAAGGGAACATTTTTGAATAGGAATCTACAAAGAAACCGAATCAGAAATTTTTTCAGACGGGAGCGGTCTCACCACATTGACTATATTGTATTCGAGTTTATACAATATCCAATGCCAGAACTTTCACATGCCTGATATAACTACGTACGGGCAGAGAGTAGATTATGGTTGTATGATTGAAATCCAAATAATTGATGATCAATGCTACTTCTAATATACCCAAAAACATCAAATAACTATTACCCATAAAAAAGATTCTGTTACACCACTGTTATACAGCTTTAAGTATTCCCAATGAGTTATTGCTATAAATAACTCCTGCATAGAAGTAAACTGTGCGAAATTTTAAAAGTGTAGATAACATTTTTCACATTATATGCGCAACTGATATTATATGGATGCTTGGATTTTAATAATTCATAAATTATTATCGTAGTTAAAACAACAAAAATGGAGAATTAGAAATTCACTTTTTATTCGATTATATACGTCACGAGTATGAGTATAGCGCCATGACAATGACGTTAATAAAGTATCGGTAATTTATACATAATTTTTTGAAAATGAGTAAAAATTATACTAAAAATAGTATAAATTTAGCCTGTAGGTATAATACGTACCTCGTATTCTTCTATTAGCTACTTCTACTTTACTTTTTTTTGTCAATTTTTCTTTTCTGAATTAAATCTACAGCTTCTATCATTTTCTATTTATAACGCTCGAGTCACCCCTCTCACAAATGTTGAGGGCGCGACTGACTTAATTTAACATAACTTTTTGATGAATTGATCAAAGTAAATTTTATAAATTAGAAACGTAGAAAGAACATTAAAGATATTTTATAGTTATATTATAAAGAAAAAAAAAAGAATGTGTGTGTACTTTGTACGCACGTAAGGAGTTATACTTCTATTATTATGATTTCAACGAAATTAATATACTTAACAGGTTATTTGTATTTTAATTAAATATTAAACTAACTTTCTTTACCTACAACTTTTAAAAATTTTTTATTAAAACGATACCAAAAATATAAAAAAAAAGAATATGAATCGTCTGGGATTTGAACCCGGGACCTCTTGATCTCCGGTCACACGCTCTACCACTGAGCTATATACCTTTGGCTTTGACAGGTTACAAGATTTCTCATATATACTGACAAATTTAATAGACCAAGTGAAGTGTACAAAAATACTTTAAATATACTTACTATTATTATAAAATATCTTATTCCCGAGGAAGACAAATCCAAAGACACAAAAATTATAATAAATAATACATTTACTAAAAACACTAATATACAGTCCGAAAAATGAAAGAATACTCATGAACGATCATATCAAGCACATATTTTGGATTTGCTGTGTTTTTCTATAAATAACAAACGAGATGTCCATTGAATTTTTTACACTTTTCCACTAGTTGATGTTGATGTTTCTGTTGTTGGAAGGTTCATATTGGACACCTCCATCGAATTTATTGGAAGAGAGGTACTTGATGAATTATTTTCTTGGTGATCTGTTGTGGTAACCTGTGAAGTGATACTTTGAGATGGATTAGAAGTTGGGGTAGTATTTGACATATCAGAATTGGTTAGAGGAGAGGTTTCTGATGAACATTGTGAGGCAATATGGCCATGTTTTTTGCATTTGAAGCACAGCGATTGGTCGCTGGACAAAAATATTTTGTAGCTAACATTATCATGATTAACCATAATATAATCAGGTATGGTTATATTATTTTGGGGTTCTATGTATACTTGACGCCTAAAACTGAGTATGTGGCTGTATTCAGGATTTGTAGCTCCAATTCTCAAACATGTTATTGGTGACATCAATTTCAAGCCTAGGTTCTGGAGAAGATTGCTCAACATTTCTTGTGGTATTGTTGGATGAACATTAGATAAGAGAAGACGTTGTGATGGAGTAACTAATCTACGTGCTAGAAGTACTTCATTATTTATTTTTATGGATCCTGTTTTATTTAGAAAGTCATCAACTACAGCTTTACTTGAAAGATAAATGCATACTCGGTTATTAGAGATTCTTGACGAATATATAATATTTTTTGGTTGAACGAGTGGTCCTAGTTACAATAGATAATCTTGCAATTTTGCGCCATTGATTGAACTGAAGATGATGGCTTCTTCTTTTAGTGGAGTTTTTGCACTAGCTTGTTGAGATGCAATAGTAGAGTACATTGGATTGTTTTGAGAAGTGGTAGGAGTTTCCATTGTTGATAAATTATTATTCATCATTTAATTTTACTTGAACGATTTATTTTAATTATTACCATATTCAAGTACGGCCCTGGTTTTAATTGTTGTTAATAAAAACCAGTCCGGTGTTGTGTTGATATGAAGATTTTATTTGATTAGATTTCCAAAATAAAGATATTATTTCAATCTAATTAATATTCTTCTTCTCACGTTTTTAGGTCTTCTTATAACACTAACTTTATTGAACAGGTATATCACTTTAGTTAATTTACTTTGGTGAAAATACTCATATAAAATTGCGAATATATCGGAGCTGAAATTAAACACACTTTGTATTTCGGAACCAGGTCCGGTCCGCCAAATTCAAGGGAATTCTGAATGTTCTTTTACAGAGTTCTGAAAAGAAAAAGGGAGTGTGATGAATACATTAAGACTACTAGAAGGAGATATTTGGTGAGATTTGATCGAGAGAAATTATCAAAATAATCGGAACTTAAGTCGTCTCCTGAAGACGGATAAGAAGGAAAAGAATGATAAAATTATCCTTAGCCAAGAAGTAGAAAAAAATTCTTAAAAAATTAGAAAATGTAAAAGTATTAAATTTACTCATACATCTTTTTCAATTTTGTACAATAAAATCTGATGTGTACAATTAATAAATAATTTCGCTTTCTGTAACAAAGCAGAAAAATTATTATTTTTTCGCTCTGTGATTCATTTATGTTAAACAGTTTATGAACCAATAACTCATCGTAGCTGTAGCATGAACTGAATCAACACAGAGATTCCTATCAATGCCTGGCCTAATTGGTTTACTAAGACAATCCAAATTGGTGTAACCGTTATTTGGTGGAGTAGATGAAGGAAACGTATTTTCGGGTATGAGCACACATAATTACCTCACCTAGCCCAGCGCCATCAGCGGCACAATGTGGGTAGATTAGCGGTAGAACTAAGACGATAAGCGCTTGAGCAAGCTTAGACAAAGACAAACAGTGGTGTATCAAATTGTCCATTGTCTAAGGGAATTATATCAATACTATCAGATCATTAAATTCACTTTTTAGGCGAGAAGAGTGTATTAATATTTTTTATTAACATTTTGCGTCCTAGACCAGTCCTTTAATAAGAACAACATAAATTAAAAAATATTCTGCAAACATCCCTCCTCCTCATTCCTTGAGCCATTGTTAGGGCGCGATGATCTTGTTCCAGATGGATAGCTTCATGTAGGGATTTTTAGACCGGAGGCTTCATTTAGTGTACCAATCATGTTGGAAATCTTCTTGTAGGTAGTCGGCCTTCTACCTATTCTTCTACTATCAATAATTCCATATTCTCATTCTGGCTATGTGGTCGAAATTTAGGGATGCCCCGTTTACTTTTTTTAATAGTGAGTCTTTTATATTAAGCCCTCCAGAATTGACAGGTTAGTTCTGTGTTCTGTCCAGAAAACGCTTAGAATTCTTCTGTAGGCCTATATAAACTAAGGCTTTTGACTCTATTGACATTGAAATTATACTGCATAAATTAGAAGCGCTTGGTTTTCGGGGTCATTTCTTGAACTGGTTAAGGTCATACTTACAACATCGTAAATTCCTAGTAAAAATCGATAATAAGAAGTCATCTGTTTTTAATAATGATCAAGGTGTACCGTACCGATGCAGGGCTCCGTATTGGGACCCTTAGTATTTCTATTATATGTCAATGACTTGATAAATTTTTTAACTGCAGATCATACAATTCTCTATGCAGATGATTCAACAGTTTTAGTTGACGCTTCAACTGAAGTTGAACTCATATCCAAAATGAACTTGGTAGCATAGGAATTTACAACCTGGTGTAAAAGGAACTCTTTGTATGTATGCAGTTTTACTCGCGCAGTAAGCCATCCCATGATTATAAGATCACAGTTAGTTCTGAGGAAATACCTTTTAGTGATAAAACATTATTTCTTGGTAGCATTCTAGAAAGTAATATGACATGGGATGACAATGTTACTAAAGTCTGCAAAAATATGAATAAGGGTTACTATGCGATCCTCCAGTTGAAAACTCTGTTTAATACCAACCAATTGATAAGTGTGCACTATGCATTGGTTTACTCATATATGGCCTATAATGTTGTCTTGTGGGGAAACTCTAGGAACTCTTCCAGAGTTTTTATAACTCAAAAGAGAATTCTTAGACTGATATTGAATATTGATAATAGAAAATCATGTCGTAAATATTTTATTGAACACAGACTGTTGACTTTCCATGCTTTATATATTTATAAGTGTATTATTCATGTTAAAACTAAATTTCAAAATTTTACCCTCAACTCTGATTATCACAGTTACCCGACAAGGCACGGGAGGTTGATAAGCGTGTGTAAACAACTCTTTTTGAAACTAGCCCTGATTTTGCAGGATCTAAGTTTTACAACTGTTTGCCACTTGTTATGAGAAATGAAAATAATATTCAAAAATTCAAAAATAAATTAAAATCATGCTTGATCCAATTATGCGTTTACAACTTAAATGATTACTTTGACTTAATAAAAGACTACAGGGAATGAGGACCGACGGGGTTCAGAAACGCTCTATATTACATAATATCTTTTTTGAAGATATTCTTCTTTAGCGGCGAATCGATTGAGGGTAAAATTTGATTGATACGCGCGCATGCGCACACCGACACTATGGTATTAGTTGTTATACGGGCTCTGATTGGGTGTTGAAATTTTGAAATGATCTGTCAATAATTGTTCAATATGGAGGTTATCGGTACACAAAAATATTGTATACCTAATATTAGTTTTTATTGATGTGTGGACAGAAATAAAATCAAATTTATAATTATAGTGACTTTTTAAATAGTTTTGAAAAGCCGCAGGTACGTAATTCTAAATGTTTCAGTTGGAAATACCTAACAGTTTCAATACCTATCTATTTGGAAAATGTAAACAAAATAATGTAGTTACCTATTAGTAGGCAATGCTTTAATTTACCTAATCTGATTACGAACAAACTTTCTACAAATCTTCATCTCATATATCGTTTTCTTACTCTATATTTTGTTGTATTTTATTTCGACAAAAATCAAACTAATAATTTTATTAAATTCATATAAATTTATGGTGTAAACGTTTAGTTTGTGTATATTCCCACATTACGTATACGAGAGTTTGGTGCAGTTTGAAATGGCGTCAACTTTCGTACGGCGCGGTAGACGTGAAGTGGGCGAAGTAGACGTGAAGCCCCAAGCAAGTTATTATTTTTTTATATTTTTTTTTTTATAAATTTTATGATTGTAAGTATATTATTATATAATTTTTAAAGATATTCTTCTTTTCTGAAAGTGGTAGATAAGAAAGTTAGTTTGATTTTTAAATAAAATAAGTACAAATAACCTTTTAAGTATATTTACTTCGTTTAAATTACCTATTATATAATAGAAGAATATCTTCTTACGTGCGTACAAAGTACACACACATTCTTTTTTTTTTATTAAATTGTATTTTGTTGATTGTATTTTATATAATTGTCCTATATGACTTGTTGCTTATATTTTATGTACCTACATGACATGTCCTATATCACATTGTGATTGAATTGGATAAATAAAGATATTCTATTCTATTCTATTCTATCTCGAAGGCTTCGATCGTACTTCTATCATTTTTTTTGGAATACATCTTTCAGCTGTGTATCTATCAAAGGAAAAAATAAGGGCATTGACCAACTTGAGTTTATTGTTGTTATTGTTCGGTCTTTCCATATTTTAATTAATTGAGCTATTGCGGTTCGGGCCATTGCTAGTCTGTGCTTAATTTATGAGGATCTATCGCCATTGTTGGTTATCAAGAAGTCCAAGTATACAATTCCATCCTATTTCTTCGAAATTCACCTCTTGCGTATATGATGTAGATTATTACATGTCTTATTTACGGTCATGCTTTTTATTTTTCCGGTGTTGATCTGAAAAACGAATTCTCTGCTTATCTGGTTTAGCCGTTCAGTAATGGGAGCCAGAAGCATACCGCACCTACATCCAGTAGCATTTTGTCCAAAACAACATTGGTGAATATTAACGCTATTAAAAAGAAGACGGTTTGAAATTAATGTCCCTCAAACATTGAGTGTCCTATAATAAGAAAAGAGTACCTATAGCGAACTAATACACACAGAAAGGACTAAAATAATAAAAATAATAAAGAAAGGATAAATAATAAAATAATAAAGAAAGGACTAATAGCGAACTAATACACAAAGAAAGGACTAAAATAATAAAGAAGATTAATAAAAAAATGGCACTAAGGCAATCACCAAAAAAAAATTACATAAATTATCATACACCACAAATAATGATTGTGTATTTTGTTTGGGTCATGCAAAAGTATCTTAAAGGGTTAATGTTCTAGAGTTCTGTCTAAAGAGTATTGACTACTATACTACGTTCATTTCCAAAATAGGCTTAGACGCCAGTTTCAGACACTTGAGCGGTGAGTGTGACGTGCCGTCGAATGGTAAGCTGTAAAATAATGCAAGTTATTAAAGTTATTAAAATTATGTTGTATCGCAGATTTGAAATGCGTTTATCTCGAAAACAGTAGTTGAGTTTATTAGTGAGATGAATGTAGTATACCTTTTTTAAGTAAAAATATTGAGAGAACAAAAGTTTTTATTCAAAAAGTATATACATAGAGTAGGGGATAAAAGTTGAACGTATTAAATGAGCGCTGAAAGACGTATATGTGGCGCCCTCTGGGTAATACATCAATTTTGGCATTTGGTAATACATCATTATAACACACGACACACCCGCCAATCTGTCTGAAACTAGCGTCTGCTTAGTTTGGGAATGAACGTAGTATCATAGATTTTAGTTTTGTTAATAATTGTGTATTTGATAGAATACGTTCTCAATTATTTAGTCTTTAGTCTATATTACACTCTTATAAGATTTTTAATTGCTTTTTTGTGATTCATGTCAAATCGTATTTTGATATTCCTGTTTTCGATCTGGAAGTTGAAATATCGGAGAAAGGAGTTAAGGAAGTATCTTTTTTCTTTTTTTTGTTTAAATTTTTGTTCAAATTCACTTCTTTGACTTCTCCTGTGTTGTTGGGTTTGGTTTTGGAAAGAATAGATCTCATTGTGTTGGTTTTTTGTTGGGTGTATATGGTATTGTTGTTACATGTCTTAAAACCTCTTCTTGTGATCATTTTTAGACCGTTTTTGATATTTTGTTGCGTCCTTTTTCCATGGTAAATTTTCCTGATTCTGCGCAATATTTGGACAATCTAGGAGCACATTTAAATCGCAACTTCTCCCAAAAATGGATGACTATGGTAGTTATATAATGAAAATATCCATTTTTGCTGTATTAGCAGTAAAATGTATTATGTGTTAAACAAATTAAATATATATTTAAAATAATCAGTCAAATGAGATATAATTAATAGCATACGACCCATATTCTCATTAAAAAAATTATAGATTAAATCATCACGGCCAGATGGATAACATCACATGTAGTATATTATGCCAAAAAATCATAATTTAAAAATCAAAATCGACCTGTTTCGGGATTTGTCTCTAAAATCGCCCACTCTCGAAAAAATGAATTTATGCCATAGTTTTGTCCCTAACTATATACATATACATATTATATACACACCCCCAAATTTATATGGAATCATCTGATATTTCTTATTATTTCGTGCGGACTTAAAAAAACGAACACACGAAGTCAAACAATATTTATTTTAAAGCAATTTAATAACAAATACATAACAATTAAATAAAACAATAAAGTATTTAAACAACAAATTGAAACTACTTGTTTTAAAGTTAATAGCATAAAAAATTTCAATGTAAAACGAATAATGTTTAAATTGTTTTTATTTTTTTTTGTTTTTTTTTTTGGTAGTCCGTGTTATCACCTCTAGTCCGTATGCATTCGCGGATACAGGGGAGTCAAGGGGTCCATGGACCCCCCTATTGTATTGGACATCCACGGACTATTTCCGCGTTTCTTCCGTAACACGGAAAGAGTCCCACCAGAGCTCAATCCTTTTGATACAGTAGATATCTGGGTTGAGTCAATTTTATGGCTAAATCTTGAAAATACACTCACCGGCACAAAATTCCGCCACCCAAAATTTTTGATTAAGTTTGACAATTTATAACTTTATTATTTGTACTCCGATTTTCAAGATTCTTGCACCAGTTTGTAGGTATATATATTGACATCTTTTGGTATTATTCCGGTAACACAAAAAATTTGCTTGCATGGCATTATACTGGGGTGAATGGAAGCGTTGTATTTTCTCCTAACTTTAAAACATTCTGTGGAAAAATTGAAGAGCCGATTTTGTTTCATAGTCCTGTCATATTATCCCGGAGGCATCACTAAAATTTTGTTTTTTGTATTATCCGAATATCTCTTTTCTTGTAAGAGATGTAGCATTTTTTGTAACTAAAAGCACTGATTTACTCATAAAATATAGGTTGGATTGATAAGATTAGAACGGCCCGCATGCTGCCCAGATCTTAATCATATTGAGTATTTATGAGATAAATTAAAAAAATGCTATTCGCCGTCATTCTAGGCCTCCAGAAAATTTGGTGCCTTGGTAGTGGAATATCGGGCTATTCCCCGGGCAAGGATAACACATCCTTATTCGGTGCCAAACAGATTTCGAGCAGTCGCAGTCGTTGCTTCAAGAGGTGGACATACCCGCTATTCAATTGTTTTGTTTTGTCGTTAATTTTGTTTTGTTTTGTTAATTTTAGTGCGTTTGATATTTTTAATTAAAAAACCTTCAAAGCAGTGTTTTTACTTACAACTCTTACAAGAAAAGAGATATTCGGATAATTCAAAAAACAAAACCTTAGTGATACTTCCAGGATAATACAAAAGGAGTATGAAATAAAATTTTTTCCCTCCAATTTTTTCACAGAATATTTTAAAGTTAGGAGAAAATACAACGCTTCCATTCACCCCCGTATAATGCCATCTAAGCAAAAAAATTTTGCTACCGGAATAATGAATAATGAAAAACAAGACCAATACACGTACCTACAAACTGATGCAAGAATTTTGAAGATCGGAGTACAAATAATAAAGTTACAGCTATTCAAACTTAATAAAAAATTTTGTGTGGCAGAATTTTGTGCCGGTGAGTGTATAATATTTGTGGTAAGTCTGCCCCCCCCCTATCATGAATTTCTAGATCCGCGCCTGTCCGTATGCACGCTTCAGTTTGTGTGGGCATGCTCCTAATCAAATTATCGAAATTTTGTTGTAATAGGTTGCTCCATTCTTCAACAGCAGCTTGTACTAGCCGTGCGGTGTTTTGTGGATTTTCTCGGCGAACTCATAATTTTTCTTTTAAGCATATCCTGCAAATACTCTATATTGTAAAGCTCAAGTGAGCAAGCAGGCCACTCCAAACAAGGGATACCTTCTGCTTCAAGCTTCAATGACGTCACTCTAATGGTATGTGGAGGTCCATTATCATGCATGAAAATAAAAAAATTTCTCCTGTTGCACCTCTCCAGAGCCTAACTACAGGTTATCAACATACCCATGAGCAGTTAAAGTTTTAATTGGATGAAAATTAAAGGAGTTTTTTTACGGATCACAATTCCTCTCCAGAACATTATACTCCTCTTTGTATATTTGTGAACAGATCTTACAGTTTTCGTTCTTGCTTGTCTTCCGCGACCTCCAAGTACACGATTTCGTGGGTCATCTGATTTTACACAAATCCTGACTTTATCTGAAAATAGCATATTTTGTCAATTCCCAATGTTCCAGTTTTGATGGAGAAGATACCAATTTAGGTGATCAATCTTATGCTACCTGGATAACTCGGGAACCCATAACACTCTCCTGCTGCATACATCTTGCCACGAACTCTTCTTCTTATCGTTTCAACTGAAACAGTTACACCTGTAGCTTCCAAAAGCTGCCTTTGGAGCTGCTGGTGAGAAATGGTTAGGTGCCTTCCAGCTGATTGGCGAGCCGGTTTGCAATTAAACGATCGTGACGAGCCGGTTTTACTTTTTGGCGACTTTGCCTTGCTTTATTTTTGAGCTTTCCTAGCTCCTGTTACCTACATAGGTTTTGGACAGAACGCCCTCTGTTACGCCTATCTCTGCAGCTATGTCCCTATGAGAACATTACTTTCTCCACAAGACCAATAATATTTTCCCGTTGTAAGTTCTATAACCCCACATGATGCATATTTTCGTCTTTGGGCGCAAAAGTATGTTTATTTTTTATTTTCGTTCAATTTGCAACTCCAGCAAATAACCTATACCGTACCGAGCTGTACTATCTGATTGTCTTATCGAATTGTTTATTTTAAAAAAAAACCTTAATTCTTCACGACAATAACAACTTATTTCAAAAGAAATAAATAATATTTTGAAATACATATTGATTCCATATAAGATTGCGTGTGTGTACACAGATAATATTGTTAGCTTAAATTAAAATACTATACAGGTATACACTATACAGGGTGTCCCGGAAAATAGTGCGTTCCTTTAAGGTATGGAGAGAATACACAATTTGGAACAAAAAAGTCCTATACCATTTTTTTCTAAAGTTAACCATTTCCAAAAAAAAGTTAACATTGTTTTCCATATACCTGTATTTTAATGTTTGGAAATTTTAATAAAATGGCAACATCGTACGCACTACGGAATAATAACAGATAATAAAAACTCGTTTGTGATTGTGATTAACAGTATTTAAAATAATCCAACCTAATAGTAGGTAATACTTATGTATTTACGATTTGGTTACTAAAATTATTTTCTTTTGAAATGTATTGAACTACCTATTGCATAATTTTAAACGAATTACACATCTTTTAACATAAAAACACATCTTTTATCTGAACTAGTATTATGTATTTAGTAAGGTTTAAATGGGTTGAATGCTGAGTATTGCTGAGAGCTTTAACTGAATTACATAGTTTTAATAGTTTACAGCGGAACTTAAATACACTAGATAATGTCTCAGTAATTTGTTTACTTGTGAACTGAAATAACTAAGTTGTACTTACTTGAAAATAATTATTATACCGAATAGATGTTTCAAGTAACCTTTCACAAACACCATTCATAGGTAATAACATAATAGGTATAGGTAATACACTCACTATTCGAAAACATTTTCGGCATTGACACTAAACAGGATTCTTTAAAACTATCTGTTTACTATCTATCTTCTATCTATTTACATGGGACTGTCTATGCTTAAATTTGCGTACCGCACATAGTTGTCAGATTTAAATTTACATACCAAAATACATTTTAATTTTTTGGTCAAACGATTGCATTTAGAAAAAAATTTTATAAGAGTTTTTTGTTCTACATGGTGCCTTCTACCTATACCTTTAAGGAACGTACTATTTTCCGGGACACCCTGTATATACACTTAAAATGTCTTGTTCACCTATTATTGGGTACAAAATGTGTATAATTAATCTTCCTCCCCACTCCGGACAAACAAATGTTCTACGTTCATGGTGACTAATGGTCAAACAACTGGTTTCTCGATCGCCATGAACTCCTATTTTATCATTTATCATTTCCTCAAACGAAAAGCGCCCCCCGAAGTGTGCGTTTCATTAAAACCAGTTCCATAAGAAGAAAAAAAAATGAGAAATAGTCCTACTGAGTTCGAACATGGTCGTTCGTCACCTCATAAAGAAGTCGTATCTAGGAGGGAAAATTAGAAAATGGGAGATAGATGAGTTTCGTGGTTGCAGTTTAAAAAAGAGACTTATACGAATATATTGCTGACAGAAAATAGAGAGGATACAGAGATTCGAAAATTTCATGATTGCTTTGAAAAAGTATATAAATACACTGCTCAATAAGTAAGAAACATTATATGATATTTAAATTCAAGAAGTTAAATAATACTTTTTTTATTAAAGACGATATTTATAAAAACAGATCTAGTGTATGAGTAGATTTTTTTTGGCAGTATTCTATTTAAATTTTAAAGGCAATGACGTACAATCTGCTATAGCCACAGCTTGTAGTGCAAGGCAAGACTGAAGGACCTGAAGGTAGAAGGGATTGAGGCAGAAAGAAGAAATCCTGTATGAGAAACTTACCTAAGAGATTGGTTCCAAATACCTGAAGCTGCAAACATAACACATGCGGCACAAAACAGTCGCCAACTTGCATTAGAAGACTGCCCATAAAGAAGAAGATTCGATTTGATATTTTGATTCTATAATTTAACAGAAGCAATTGGTTTGGCAGATTTTCCTACCTTCTTAACATACTCTTACCATTACTAAAGGCTGGTCAGTAGGACAAAAATTAATCTCCGTCTAAGGCCGTTGTTACCGTTGTTAGTTAGTAGTGAATGAGTATCCGTGCCTGTTCAATAACTTTATTTAGACAGGAGAAGTTTCTTTGGTATGGACGCAGGTGTCCTTAGATGTAATGAATATTGTTGTTTAATAATGCGTTCAAGTCAGCCGATACATGATTAGTAAGGTGAGATATAGTTAAACGGTGAGAGATAAGGCTCAATAGTTGATCATTATCGAAAGGCGTTAATATACTTTAAGATCGGAATATTTCGATCCATAATTCGAAGGCTTCCAATTTGCCTGAAAGTCTTTCTTTAATGTCCAAGCCTCCAAACCATAAAATATTACGGAGAGCACGTAGCACCCTAGAAGTCTTATTTTTAAAGGAATTGTAACGTCCTTGCCATAGACTTAAGACTAAACTTTCTTCAGGTTGTACCTCCATCTTCAAAATGTAGTAGTACCCAAGTACCGGCACTCAAATTTTCTGTTTGTCCTTCGTCTAGTGTGTATTTGTTAACGAGTCCTTTTTTGACGAGTGCCCCTGAAGATGCTCAAAGAGCGAAAGTATACTTGGGCAAGATTTAATAAAAAACTCAGTGCTCGATATCTGCCTTTTATTTCCGTAAAATTCATATTTTCGAGCACTAAACCACTTCCTATTTTTCTTCAGTTTGTTGAACTCATTTTTTGAATGTTTTATTCTTGTTATAATCTCTATTGTGGAATCATTATGTTCATTAATTATAGTTCCCAGATATTCATATTTTTTAACTTTTTTCATTTGGTCCGTATGTGTTTGTTATGTTTTCTTGGCGCTGTTGGGCTTTTGTAATCACCAGAAATTGTGTCTTTTTTGTGTTTAGGGAGATCCATTTTGTTCACTGACGTCTTCTAATATTCTATCAATCTTTTTTGTAAATCTTCAAGACTATTAGAATAAGTGTCATCTGCGAACCGTATATTATTAATTGGTTGACCATTTACTTTTATTTTCTTAGTTAGTTCTTCTTCTGATTCCTGGATTATTTCCGAGTGTACATTGAACAGAGTAGGAGACAGGACATAGCCCTGCCTCACACCAACACCAATCTCTCAATCTGTATTTCTCTTAATAAATACGTTGTTCTCCTTTACTACAGGTAACTGATTATAGTAGAGAATAGTACCCAACTTCTGGGCATTATTTCTTCCCATCAAGGATCAATTTAAGTTACAAAATTATATTATAAAATTGTAATGCCTTACAGAGAAATTACAATAATAACGTAGAACTGCATTCTCTGTCACATTATATTAATAAAATATAGCAGGATGCTTATTTCATGTATAAGTACTGTATAATACTTTTACAAGTAAACAGCACACATCATTATCGATTAAGAAAAAAACAAGTAACATCTTAGACCATTAAAATACCGTGCTCACTGTTCTATCCAATGGATCTGCATTTGTTTACTAATCATAAATTGCGATTTCCGCCAATGTTCAAGAAGTATTTATTACGTTTATATGAAAATACCGGAAATCAAGAATTATGTCCATACGGGTCTTAACTTTTATTTGTTTATGAATTATATGGGTCATTTTTATGGCTCTGTGGACTTCATGTACGCTCATTAATGGGAGAGTTGAAATACATATTTAAATTCTAAAGAAAAGAAAACGGGATCAGTAAAACGGTATCTTTATCCTACTTTACTATAAGTTTACCATCAATTTTTAAATTTATTTTGAGAACTGATTTGATCATTTGGAAGGCACACAAGGCACATAATGCTGAAGGCACACATTATCGAATCATGTAAAACTGATAAAATTACAGATCGCAAAATCAAAAAATATAAAATATTCGAAAAGAGAGATTATAAAAAAATAGCACAACCATGGCACGACCACGTCAATGGAATGAACAATCTGAAATTACCGAATAAAATTTTGAAACGGATCCCAAAATGACGAAGAAAAAAAGATATCCAAAGAAGACTTAGAAAAAAGGAATTAATATAGTCATGAAGGTATGAACAGAAAAGATTACAGACTTATGACACAATAACGAATATTGACATTTGACAAACAAATTGTAGAATACATAAGATATTTTGACAGAATTGTAATTTGTCTACCTATATGTTTCTGTTACACGCTTTGTGAGACTTGATGTTTGAGTTCCATCAAGAAGTATTGAGAAGATCTGTATTATTTAGGACGTTTTGCTTCTATTTTTAAACTGAAATCATAAAACATTTTCATTTTCCTGGAATATATTCGCAGGTTTTCTGCGTTTTCTGTCACCACTGATTAATATACATTGGTTTATTTCCAATATACTAATAAACACAACTCGCCAACATCCGAAGCTATAAATCTTCCTACAGATTATAAATTTGATATTGTGATACTATAAATACATAAAATGCGTGAAAAGAAAATATGTTTCTTCAGAACCAGTATTAGAAAAATCAAAATAGGAAAATGTAGGAGAATTTAAAAGGGAATATAATAATTATTCAGTTTCAAAACGAAAGAGAGACACAGGTTTTTGAGTGAAAAAGTGCGGTGAGCACAAGTAGTAGATAAATATTTTTAAAATTATAAGAATTTGATACTATGTGTATTTCCGCGAAAGGTGGACTAGTAAGAGTGAGCAGTGAGATATACCTACATATATTATTATGTGGCAATCAGGTGGAAAACGTGAGTTTATTGAATATTGATTAAGCTGATTTTGTATCAACTTCATCTATTGTGTAAATTATACATTTCCTAACATAAAAACAATTTAGCGTTCGTCGATTATGAAAAAGCTTTTGACAGTGTGAAAATGTGGGCAATAGAAAAAGCTATAAATAACTGTAGAATATATTTATTCGAGATACAGAATGCTAATACACAATATATATATAAGAAAGCAACAATGACACAATGACAGTACAACTGGAAGAAACCACAAAACCTATAAATATCTACCAATTAACAGAGGAGTGCGACAGGGAGATGTTATTTCTCCTGATGTTAAAACAATGGAATGGACAAACATTTGAATAAACATAAATGAAAAGACACTAAACCACCTAAATATGCAGACGATGTAATAATGTCATCAAATTTTAAAGAAATATAAACCATGCTAACCGAACTAGCAAAGGAATCAGAACAAATAGGTCTAAAAATGAATTTTACCAAAACAAAAACAATGAAAAACACACAAGATAATAAAATCAATACTACACGAAACCACAATAGAAGCGGTTAATGATTATATATATTTGGGACAGATAATAAAAATAAATAAGGTAAACCAAACAGCGGAGGTAAAAGTAATGGTCAGATTAGCCCGGGCAGCATTTGGGAAATTAAAATAGGTCTTAAAGATAGGTCATAATACTTAAAAACCAGTGTTTGACCAGTGCATACTCCCAATTCTCACATACGCACGTCAAACATGGACCTTGACCAAAGCAAACATGAATAAAATAATGAAGACACAAAGAGCCATGGAGAGAGCAATGTTAAGAGTAAAATCAAAAGGCAAAAAAGCAAAACAACTGGATATAAATAGATATAAATAGTAAAATCAAAAGGCAAAAAAGCAGAACAACTGGATATATAAAAAGAAATAATAAAACAAAAGTCATAAGAAAGATAGGAGGAATATACTGGAAACAGAAAGCGCAAAACAGAAGCGAATGGAGGAAACTGGGGGAAGCCTATGTTCAAAATTGGACGTTAAAGGATAAAAGAAGAAGAAGAAGAACATAAAAACAATAGGTAGATGTACTATTATTTTGAAATCTTTGTGTTTTCTTTGTGTTTTCTTTTAAAGATAAATTTCAGTAGCGTCGTATCTAAGATGTTGAAATTTTATTACAAGTATTATTTTGACTTTGTAAAACACATATCTTTTATACTTACTTAGTTTTTTTCTAAAATAATCCATACAATTATCTTGTAGTTAAATTTCTTACGAGAATACCCATTTTTCAACAATATCTTCCATAAATATATTATTTATACCTGCTCGGCCGGTAACTACTATTGGCGATAGTAAAAAATCGTTTTTGCAACATTTTCAGATAATTCAGTTACACGCATCGGCGAAAACGATATTCCATCAATCAATGTTACTGTCAAAGCTTTGAAACAATGCAATGTTGTCGTGTAATTGTAGCCCATACATCATGCGCTTTGATAACGTCCATCCGCTTGAATCTGCATAAAGTAGCGGCTTTTCCTTTTTCGACAACGAACCAAGAAAGTGCATTTGACATGAAAATTGGATTAGAAAAGGATTCTCTCCCTATTAGAGTTTAATTAGAATTAATTAAATATTATTTAGATATACAAATCTGCTGACAACTTAACCCATAAATAGAGATGTTTTGTAGGATCATCTGTTTATCAAGTATAATACGATTTTTATACTTTTGGATATCTTTTTGTAACATTTTTTAATTCTCTTCTTGTTTTCGTTAGAATAGTAAGATCATCAGCGAAGGCCAAAAATTGATATTCCTTGTTGAAGATCGTTCCGGTCGCTTTAACTCACTATTTCTGATTATTGTTTCCAATACCAAATCAAGAAGCACCGTGGATAAAGGCGGGTTCTCATTAGTCAACCTCATTGATCAATATCCTTGATTCTATTCTATAGAAATAAAATAGATTTATATGAACGTCGATTCAGCGATATTGTTCTATCATATGGTATTTCAATAAAAGTGAAAAGCCTTCCTACTTTTGATGGATCAGCAGAAATGATTCTATCAGATAGAACAGTGCTTGACAGTGAGAACTAGCGTTCAGTTGCGTTGACTTGTATTTTGTGGGGTTAAATAGTCAGCATATGAGGTTAAATTCTTTGTGAAAACCATAGATATATAATATCGTGAAAATGTCAAATTTTAAATGAAGAGATAACCATATCTGCAAATTTCTAGATTTATACCAGAGACAGGAATGCATATGGAATATTAGAAGTGAACAATATAAAGATTTAATAAAGCGGAAAAAATCATCGTTTTGGAATGGAAATAGAAACCCTGACTATAAAAGATAATAAAAATAAAATTAAAAGTATCCGGACAACCTACAAAGTTGGACTAAATAAAATATTAAAAGCAAATAAAAGTGGTGTAGGAACAGATGATCTGTATAAACCCAAACTCTTTTGGTTCGGCTAAGCGGATTCATTTTTAAGAGGTGTTTCCGTTGCAAAAGACAGTCAGAGATTTTCTTGTTTTCCTATTTTTAATTACGTTTTTTAAATATTCACACACAATGCAGCCATTTTTAAAATTAGCACTTTGTAGACCGAACTCAATATCCTTGAAATAGTGTGAATTTGAATTATATGTTCAGTTGCATAGAATCAGCGCTATTGATCAATGAGGTTGACTAATGAGAACCCGCCTTAACTTATCACGTTGTCTCAGATCTCTGTTCACTTCAAATTCGTTCAAGAAGAATCATGTCCATATTTCATGATTTCGTGTGCTATTCAGAGTCATTCGAACGGACCTCATCAGTTTTGCATACAATGACTGTATTTCCACCTTCACTAGGTACCTAACGTAGAAGTACCGGCAACCAATTTTTAGATGTTTGTCATTTGTCTAGTGTATGTTAAGTATAATATGTTAAGGTACGTTTGCCACCCTAAATCAGACAAATGTTAGTGACATTCAAGGATACCTTCCTTTTTTGACGAAATGCCCCTGAAGATGCTCTAGGAACGAAAGTGTACTACCTGGGCAAGATTTAATAAAAACTCAGTGCTCGATATCTGCCTTTTTACTTTATCGTACTATATACGTAGTATAGTATATTACTTTATCGTACTATATACGTAGTATAGTATAATAGATAAAGTTATAGGATCGTGCAAAAAATTTTTTTTCAGATTTCACTTTTTTTCGACGTTTTGAGTCCCCCTGAGTCTAAAAAGCAAATAAAAAAAACATGTCGGAAGTATGTATGTACGTATGTACGTACGTTTGTCACCACCGCCCAGCAAAAACTACCGGACCGATTTTGTCGAGAAACTAAGCTTTAAAAAAATCTCTTAAAGGGGGGCCGAAATAGGGGGGTTATTTAGGGCCCATTTTTTCAAATTTTGATCGAAACGAATGAAATTTATCTCAAAGTTAGCTCATGGACAGGTAAATAGAAATAGGGAATTTGACATTTCCAAATTCAAAATGGCGGCCAACATGGCCGACGGCCCACCCGACACATTTCCCTACCTATCTAAAAACTTGATTAAGATAAGTTTAATTTGAAAAAGTCGTTATATAGCCTAAAGATGGGGCTATAAGAAGAATATTATCGTTTTTCAGAAAAAGTTATGGGTTGCCTATATTTATGGGGTCAAAATTTGACATAACTTTGAACTAGATTTTCTCAAAAATGGCTCCAAGGAATTTGTTTATTTTTTGATATATTTTTGATATCCTATCGATAAATTGAATGACATTAGTCAGATTTCTTAACTCCCCATAGGGGGGGAGTTATGAATTTTTATATAAAAATATTCGAGTGCCCGTAACTTTCTTTGTAATAGAAACTAAAATTTGAAATTTTGCAGACATATATTGTACTTTATTATCTATTAACACAAAAAATTTTACCCAAAATATGGCTTCCGGTTGAACCGGAAATGAAAAAATTCTTATTTTTTTTAGATACGCCCTGTATATTTTTACGGATTTTGAAATAACGCAAAATTACCTTTCCAATGACATAAAACTCGTTGCTGTAGCTCAAAAACTCGAAAAACAGTAAATAGAAATTTTGCTATAATCTTGTGTGTGCCCTCTCTCAGGCGATCATAGCAGAGCATTATTATAAATAGGACAGTCAATGAGGGTATTTGGCTCCGAATTCTATCTTACTACATCGATGTACTTGATATTTTCACAGTAAGTAGGGAATAGCTCAAGAAACAAAATCTACCCTATATACTATGGCGCTTTTATTTTGGGGCGGTTCCCACCCCTTTAAGGGGGGTGGAAAATTTGTTGGTCAAAATAAGCACGGAAGTGGCTAGAGAACCTATTTCTAAGCAAAAACTGGTCTATACTTTTTTTTGAGAACTCAATACTTTTTGAGTTATGCGTAGTTGAAAATTGGCCATTTTCATTGAAAAATGACACCTTTTAGAACGGTTTTTTGTGAATACCTTAAAAACTATGTATCGAACTAAAAACACTATATAAAACATTTTTTAGATTATAAATAACAAAGAGATTCGTTCCTTCGTAAATGTTCTATTTATAATACAAAAAGAGATATGGTAGGTGAAAAGAGTTTGTTTTTTGGTGTATGCTCAAATTGGTGTATTCAACTTTAAATAACAGAGGAACGGTAGGTTTTAGGTGTATAATGCTACCAACGCCTTTTGTAGTGTTTGAAAAGGCCTTTAAAACGAGCACCGTTAAATGTCGGTTACACTCAAACTAAGCGAGATATGGTCCAAAAAAAATATATGACTACTGTACTTTAAGGAAAAATGAGAAGTACATACATTTAACCCCTCATCCACCAGAATTTAAATGCATTGTTTTTCTTCTGCAATGCCTTTTAATATAGTGTTATTTCCACTTTCAAAAAGTTGAACGGGTTTAAAATGAATGGTTTTTGTAAAAAAATGTGATCAAATTATAGAATGCATTTTTAAATTTTCTTAAAAATCTTCCTTTTTCTCCATGTAATTCGAAAATAAAAATGTTCCACCCCCGAGAAGTGGTGGGAACCGCCCCCATGATAAAAGCGCCATAGTATATATGTAGTCTAGACATTGAATTAGGAGATTGGGCTACTCCCAAAATTTTATTAAAATCCATGCAGTAGGATAGAATTCGGAGGTAATATCTTATCCTTAATCTCGCGCTTGGACTGGCGTAATAGAAATAGAATCAAATGCAAATATTGTAAACTATTAATTTCTCAGAAAAATGAACTAATTTGAAATGAAAGTATGACGTATGACTATAATATTCTATTCATTTATGCAATAATCTATACACCTATAGTGTGTCCCCGAAATATGGCATCGAACATTTTCTCAAATGCAGGAATTAAAGATGCGTAGAACCATAAAATATTTTCAAGTACACAAGGTGTTTCTAAAATATCAAAATAACGAGTACCTTTGTTATTTTTATGGAATGCCAGTATCTATAGTACGATAACGATAATATATCGGTACGATAAAGTTCTCGGGCGGTCCTTCCGCCCAGCGTTTTTTACCTAAATTTCATATAGTCGAGCATTCAACCACTTCCTATTTTATTATAGATTAATTAGTTAGAAATTGTTTAGATATAAAACTCTACCGAAAACTTAACCTATACATGGCGATGAGTTTGTAAGATGATTTGTTTATCAAGTAAAAGGTATAATACGATTTTTAGCAGAATAAAAAATTAGAAACTAGCACAAATTCACGTGGAATTTGACTTTGAAAGATGATACCAATTACCGCACCATTAACTTGCGGAGTATAGGACTACCTTGATTCTGACGAAGACATCATCTGGACAAATAGAGTACAATAAGAACGTGAAAAAAAATACCTAAAGAAACTATTTGAAGATCAAAGAGACAACACCTTTGAGCTAGAAGAAGAGGTAAATAATGGATTAAGCATATTATTCTGCAAGGAATTTTGGAATCTGCAGGCAGTTTATTCTGCAATGATACAGCTAAACGATGGCAAGGCAGCAGGTCCAGATAAGATACAAGCAGAACCACCAACAGAATGGCTAAAGTCTGAGTTTATTTCTTTTCCTAAAAAACCAGAAGACAAAAAATTCTAAGAATACCGTACGATAAGCCTCCTGAGTCATCTCGTAAAATTAGATCTAAATATAATCCATAAGAGAATTTACAAGCTGCGTGAAAATTTTTACCCCAACCAGTTCGGTTTCATAAATGCTGTTGCTACGACAGAGGCTTTGGTCTCAATACAAGTCTTATTCCAAAAATACAGAGACCTCAGTTGAGGCGTATACGCATGTCTGGCTGATTTTGAGAAAGCGTTTGATCGCGTAATACAGCACGCCAAGATGATGTAAATACTAAAAGAAACGGAAATTAACAACCAAGATCTGCAAATAATTAGAAACCTTTACTGGAATCAGATCCCAAATCTTACAGTTGAAGGTGAACACACTAAGTTTACGTGATAATCATGCGTGGAGTGAGGCAAGGCTGTATTTTGGCTTCTCTAGTCTTCAATCTCATCTCTGAAAGAATATTTACCGAAGCTTTGCATGAACGAAACTGAAAAGGTATTCTGTTCAATGGATTCTTGCCAGCTAAGCAATATCAGATATACAGATGACGCCATAGTATTTGCGGACAACTTAGAAATTAGAAGACCTAAAAATCCTTATGAACAAAATCACGTATTATAGTCCATAATATGGAATCAATATACACGTAAAGAAGACAAAGCTAATGATCATTATCAAGAAAAACATAACAGTAGGCCAACTTTACGTCCACCAAACTCTTGTAAAAAGAGTGATGCACTACAACTGCCTTGGCACCATAATAAATGAAGAATGGACCAACAATCAAGAGATGAAATCCACCTTCAACCGGGTGTGAGCCTTCTTCAAAAGCTATAATCTCTCACTTGTTATAAAAGTAAGAACGCTCCAATGCTGTGTCTTCTCTGTCCTATTTTATATCCTTTGATCCTTTGAATCGTGGCCGTGAACGAAATTATGTGCAGACGTTTGGAAGTGTTTGAGATGTAGCTATACTGGAGAATACTTAAGATCCCATGGACTTCATCAAGAAGAAGAAGATTTCTGTAATTATTGTCTCAAGGGAATTACAACCAGTTAGTTTCACAAGCTAAGTAAGCACAGGCTAAATAACATCCGTTATGCATATGGCACCGTAGTATTTGCGGAGAACTTAAAAGACCTGAAAGTCCTCATGAATACAATCACGTATTACAGTCAACAATATGGATCCAATAGAGACGTAAAGAAGAAAAGAAGCCAAATCTTATGATCATTAACAAGCAAAAGATAACGGAATGTCAACTCTACACCAACCAAACCCCTGTAGAAAGAGTGACGCAAAACAACTACCTACCTTGGCACCATAATAAATGAAGAATGGACCAACAACCAAAAGATAAATGCATCGGAAAAGCTAGGTCTACCTTCAACCGTATAGTGCCTTTTAGTTCCGTATAGTTCAGCCTTTTTCAAGAGCCAAAACCTTTTTCTTGGTATAAAAGTAAGAATGCCGCAATGCTACTTCTTCTTCTCTGTCCTTTTTAATGGTGTTGAATCGTGCTCCTTGAACGAAGATATGTGTCGAAAATTGGAA
Organism: Diabrotica virgifera virgifera; assembly: GCF_917563875.1. Classification (NCBI taxonomy): domain Eukaryota; kingdom Metazoa; phylum Arthropoda; class Insecta; order Coleoptera; family Chrysomelidae; genus Diabrotica; species Diabrotica virgifera. The sequence goes on from NC_065444.1 coordinate 50,337,768, forward strand.
GCATTTGAGATGTAGCTATATCGGAGAATTCTTAAAATCCCTGGACTGACTGGGCCACAAATGAGGAGGTCCTCGGAAGAGTGGAGAAGAACCGAGAGGTACTAACCACCATCAAATCTCGAAAGTTGGAATACTTTGGACACATTATGCGAAATGAATCCAGATAATATGTCCCCATACAAGCCATCCTGCAGGGAAAAATATTTGAAAAGCGAGATCCAGGAAGAAGAATCCAGAAAGAAGAAGAACATCCTGGTTAAAGAACCTCAAAACCTGATTCAACACAACATCTATGCAGCTTTTCCGCGTTGCTGCAGATAAAATAAAGATTGTTATGATGATCGTCAACATTCGTCACTGATAGGCACATCAAGAAGAAAAAGTAAGGAAGACATAGTTTTGTTACGTGCAAAATGAGTAGGATCTACTTTAAACATGCAAGTTATACAGTGAACTCTCCCTTAAACGGACAGTAGTCGTTCCCCATAAAGTGTCCGTTTAAAGGAGGTGTCCGTTGAAGAGAAAAAAATATGTTATCTTAAATTTTTTAAAAATAAGTGCATGTATGTATGTGTATATACTGATGTGATCTTGATTATTGATATGAGATAATATTTTTATATGTCATTTAATTTAATCAATGCATTAATAATAATCTAATTAATTTACCAGATCACATATCAATATGTTTTCAATCTCAGGGCTTTTTATAAAATTAATTACTTACTTACGTGGCTTCTAAGTATTTCTCAATGGTTCCTAATCGGGATAGGAAAGAAAAGAGTAAAATAATAACACATATGGGTTACAATTGTAATCAAAATATTGTTTATTTTATTTAAATGGCAATCACTGCTTACTATTTGCTATATCTTATTATTCTTAAACATAACATTTACACATGGGAATCTTATTTCCTTTTGGTTTCCAATTGAAAGTTTTTATTAACATTTAACTATTATGATTTATTAGCAACAATTCTATTTAAGTTTGATGAAGCTTTTCTGATATTATTGATTATGTTTCTTCAATTTTAAATGTGGTATTTAATACGAAAAACCCATACATTCATGTCCAAACAAATGAGACTGACCTTTTTCTGGTGAACTGAGAATGTCTTCACACAAGACCCGTTTCCTGCTATCCTTGGCTGCAATCAAAACCTCGTCCTGGCTTCCAGTAATGTTCTCCTTTGAAACTAGCTCGTATAGCTCTCGTTTCCTGCTTCTGTCGTGATGCTGTGTTCTACCTTTTTCGAAACTGCAATCAGCTACCGGGAACTCTTGGCTCAAGGAGGTTCTTTTACTCTCAACCTGGCCTACCTCTCGTTCCACGATAGATACTCCACACTCACGGAACTACACCGGCTTTCTCACTCTCCGTACACTACCGTCTACTACTGGACTTCACTTCTCGACAGCTCAAAACATTCTGATCTCTATTTGTCATTCATTCCCCTACTTTCTAAATATTCCTTCCAGATTCACAAATCAAACTTCCACCACTAACTCTCATTCGCAGTATTCCTCAAAACCAATTTTTAATCTTTCTAAATATGCTTAATGGATTTCAAAAGAAAAATAGTTAATTCCCATTCTAAAATTACTTTCTACTAATTACAAAATTTAATGATCTATTATCTACTTCAACTGAGTCTTATTTAGCATAAGCTAATGATCGAACCTTCCGCGAACAACGATAATGACCTATTATCGATTTCACTTGAGTTTTATTTAGCATAGGCTAATGATCGAACCTTCCGCGAACAACGATAATGGTACGCGCCATTCACTTTGTTTGTTCTAAGCGCATTGTCCCGAGTTTCGTTTAATCACTTCTTAAAATTAAATATAACAATTTGTTGTATACAGGTTGTTCTAAATTTATATGCCCGTGGTTGAGAAAATTGAAAATATTTTATATTAAATTGAATTTTGTTTATAATTATCAAAATTTAATTTTCATATCAAATAGAAATATAACAATACATACATATAAATAAGAAATATTAGTTTAATATTACATAACACAAGTTATGGATGAGACGCAGCATTGTCTAGGAACAAAAGAACTTTTCGATTTTCTCCTTGCATTCTTTTAACAATTTTTTTATGTAGCTAATGCCTCGACAACTAATGATCATTGGCATGGTGATGATAGAGTGGATTTTTCCAATTAGGTACCTAGTGTAATGTGTAGTGTGTGTGTTGAGTAAGTGTCTTGTTACTTTGCAAAGTCGACATCATTGTATTTGCAAAGAGACGCTAATTGTATCCGAACGTCTGCGGTCTCTCCAGTTTTAACAAATTTAATTGGCCATTCTGTCATCATTTCCCTTGTCAATTGTTATTTACGACTTCTTATTGATGTACCATTCGATAGGTAATTGTTCTGCGTGTAAACCCTTTGAACCAACGAGGAATTTTACTTTTCCCGGTTACCAGTGCCCTTTATTTGGCCCCCGTCATATTGGTGCAAAATATAATTGTGACCCTGTCTTTAGAAGCCTTACCTTCAGTGCACCTTTTTCCTTTTAGGTTATAAGTTTTCTTGGGTAATGCTCTAAACTCTAAAAAAATAATCCCGTCTCATCTGCGTTAAAAATGTCTAGCGGAGAGTATACTTTCATTAAAGTGATCATTTTTTTTCCATTTAGAAACGACTAATAAATCTACAGCAACTGCTTCGCCACATACAAATTTGAAGAAAATATTGTGTTGCTTACAAAACTTCTCATTTCTGTCAAATTTGCCATCCACCAAGAGCTTTCATATCAACGCTCACTTCCCTTACACTTACAACTTCTACTGCATTTTCTTGAATAATTTTACAAGAAACAGGATTTTTATTTTAAGACTACTTTTAGACCGCACTTTACAAAATCAATCGAAAACAATTATTGCTAGGTCTAATTCAGCACCCTAATCGACTTTTTCTTTCAAACTTAAAACCTCCTTTTGGTGGACCCCATATTATTCACGTTGCAAAAACAGTCATAAAAATACAATTATGTCCATTGAATAGGCTTAATCAGACATTTCGGTTAAAATTCTTAAATGTTTGTTCCAGTCAAAACAATAATTTGACAAGTTACTGGTGTCGCATTTGTTTCATCGATGAACATACACATTAAATAATTTTTATTACTTAGTGTTGATAACGTGAACAGTATTAAATATAACGTCGTGGACATCTGTATTGATTTGAAATAATAAATGCATTCTACACATTTTTATATTGTAAATATTTGAAGCAAAAATGTTAATTTTTTTCATTTACTGTCCGAATTTACACCTCATTTACTGTCCGCGTCCGTTGTTGAGAGTGTCCGTCTAAGGGAGTTAAAGGGTACAGGTGCATATATCACCGAATGATTTTTGTTTTAAAAATCGTCCGTATATAGGAGGTGTCCGGCGAAGAGAGGTGTCCGTTAAGAGAGAGTCTACTGTATATAAAACCTGATGAATCAACTTCTATTCCATGATTTTCAAGTTATCAAGTTGTATTACCTACATTACGGGATATTTATAAAAAAAAAACAACATTCCATTAGTTTTCTTTTCGAATACATCCTCTGATTCTATTTTTTTATACATAATTTACGATTTTGTTTATTCGTGCAGTAGACTTAGTTTCGCCGAGACCGAGAACGTGTTCAAAGGGCTTCACTAAAAGCATTTATTCTTGTTGATTTTTCTCTCTATACCTCCACGATGATTTATTTGAAAAACTTTTGTAATATAATACCTACTCCTGCTCCTTCGGAAAATAGTTTTGGCATGTAGAAAACATGATTAATGGCTCGAAGAAAATGCCTTTTTTATTTTTCCCCGTCATGTCAGGTAAAGTTATGGAATAACGATTTTCTATACGAATATTCTTAAACATGAAAATTACCTAATTTTGTGTATGAACTGGTTTATGTAGGTTATGAATATTTCTACGACCAAACCTGGTTGGTCGTAGAAGCTTATATTGTTACCATTTTTCACGTACTAGTTTTGGTTTTACTGATTTTTTTTTGTAGAAAATAATTTATACGAGTAGAATTGAGATCGCTAGAATGAATACATCAAAATTCACGCAAGTGTACTTACGTATTCAGTGGCTGATCATTTTGAAAACAGATGGATTCGTACCTGTAAAAGAATGAAATATATTAGTGTATGCTTTCATAATTTTTTTACGTGTGTGTATGCCTTAAAATAAACATAAACAATAAACCGGAACAAGTTTGTTCCTTTTAATATTCCTTAAATTTCCGTACACCTAGATCAGGTAGTAATGAAGTAAGTCGCCGTGGCGCACCGTTACGAATTGTTCATTACAATTGATGGGGTTACGAACTGTCGCGTTATAGAACCTGGAAGGGAAGAAATATGCCTAGAGGTAAGAACAAATGGCTGAATGATAATGATGAACTGGTATGGTCCTTTTCATGGGCATTTTTCAGTGCGTCACAAATGATAGAAAAAAAAAGATAATTCCGTGATAATATACATTTATATTTAACATTTATTCTAACATGACATTTTAGTTAAATCTGACAGTTGTCACTTTTTATTACGTCAAAAATTTAAAACGTTCTTACTTCTTAAATTGTAAATTGTAAGTAAGTGTTAAAACCAATATCAAATTATGTTGGCGATAAAATTTTGTATGCACCACGTCAGTAAAGATTCTTTATAGAACTCGTCTGTTATTGGCCTCGCTCGCTACACTCGCTCTGCTCATAAAATCAGACTCGTTCGATAAAGAGTAACTTTACTGAATTGGTACATAAATAACTATTTTTTTGATTTGTGTAGTCTTATAAATTGTACAGATTATATTCGTAGATATATAATATAATTCGTAAATAATTTTTTTCGATTATAGCGCCATCTATCGACAACTAGAATAAATGTTATAAATTTCTGTAATCACGGACGTGCCTTTTTCTGTCACATACAATTTAATGCGTTAGAAAGAAATCGAAAAACTGTGAGGCACTGAAAGATGCCTATGAGAAAAAGAATATATCACACATTAATCAAGTGAGAAATTATAAAAAATATGATAAAAATGAAGATTATAATTGTTGTCCAAATGTGTAAATCGTAGAATACTCTTTTACTCAATGTGTAAATAAAATAATTTTAATAATGAAATAAAACAAACTATGAAATAAAACAAAATGTTAACTTTTCGGTTTTATGTAGTCATCATAATATGGTACTAAGGTTCTTCCCCCTTAATCATTGAACAAAAAAATTGTACGAAAATATAAAACAAAATTAGTTTATACTTTGTACCTGATATTTTTGATTGAACTTAAATCCATGCTGTTTTGGTATAATTATTGTGGATATAAATACTACCGACGAAAACACAGTATTGTGACTGTCAGGATGTCAGGTTACTATCAGTATTGGTACCACACTACCTTAGTGAGTTAAACATATTTATGAATTTATTTACCCAACGCCCTAAAGGCAAAGGCAACGCAACGTTCCAACCACTACCTTCCTCAGCACAATATAACTTTTTGTACATTTTTTTTTTTAATAATAATGAAACAAAATTCCACGAACAAAATTAATCTCCTTATAGGGCCCGTATATCACAGCGTAGTGAAGACACCGAAAGAGATCGGTGTACACAGTAGTTATTCTGCAGGCGCTCTAATTACTCATATCTGATACGTATTTATAGCTCGCAATTATGGCGAAGAAGCCTCAAGTTTCAAGTCCTAGCTTCTAAGTATACAGGCGAGAAGTTTCGCACTATACACAAGCATATTCAGTAACTTCCTCGTGAGTTACGGCTCCTCAGCTATGTCATATAGGTATTTCATTACCCGCCTGATTTATAAGTTGATTTATTTACTACCAAGTTTGCGAAATGTCTCTTGTAATTAAAATACACTTCCACTACATTCTGGAACGCGGTTTCGTCTAAACAAATTACACAAAGATAATTTACGTCCTTTTTTTTATTCTAAAATGTGATACATAAGATTAATTTAAGTAATATTAATGAAAGACAGTTCAATATTTCTTAACTGGTCCGGTACTGTAGCAGTAGCGTAACTGGTCCGGCGTCGTCTGCGAAACTACTGTTTTCAAGAAAGCCAATAGTCCTGTCGCCAGGGGGGGTACAACGGCCTCGTTAATTCAGATGGACTTACCCAAATTTTTTTTATGTATTTTGACCCGTAGAACACGAATTTTTTGGGTAACAGTTGATCCGGATGTCGATAAGATTGTTATAGACCAAGAACTTGAGGAATCAAATAACAGCGATTTTTGGCAAAACAAAACAATATTTTGTATTTTTTGGGTCATTTTAAGCAAAAAATATTTCTACAAGTTTTTTAGTAGGATGCACAGTTTTCGAGATAAACGCGGTTGAACTTTCAAAAAATCGAAAAACTGCAATTTTTAAACCCGAATAACTTTTGATTAAAAAATAAAATAGCAATTCTGCTTAGCGCCTTTGAAAGTTCAAGTCAAATTATGTCGGTTTTGATTATTTGCATTGCTAAAAATTTATTGTGTTATTGCTAAACAAAGCTACAAACAACTAGTGCGTGAGTGATGTTTCTATGATTTCTCATTTAAAATCGAACGAGTAGGTAGAATAGGTACTAGTGCAATCAAGACTATTTCTACGTTACATGCGTTAAAACGCATGTAAAAGCACGGGAAACCCTACGTGTTTATAGCTTTGTTAAACAATAAAAAAATAAATTTTTACCAATGCAAATAATCAAAACCGATATAATTTGACTTAAACTTTCAAATGCGGTAAGCAGACTTGCTATTTTATTTTTTAATCAAAAGTTATTCGGGTTCAAAAATTGCAATTTTTCGATTTTTTTAAAGTTCAACCGCGTTTATCTCGAAAACTGTGCATCCTACGAAAAAACTTGTAGAAATATTTTTTACTTAAAATGGCCCAAAAAATACAAAATATTGTTTTGTTTTGCCAAAAATCGCTGTTATTTGATTCCTCAAGTTCTTGGTCTATATCCGGATCAACTGTTACCCAAAAAATTCGTGTTCTACGGGTCAAAATACATAAAAAAAACTTGAGTAAGTCCATCTGAATTAACGAGGCCATTGTACCCCCCCTGGCGACAGGACTACAAACAACACTCAAAAATAATTTTTTTATATAAATAAATGTTACAAACATACCTTGATATGTTTATATAAAAGTGAACGTATTAGATTTGGGCGTTACTTGGGTTAAGAAAAAAATATTAAAATAAAACTGAAATCCGCACAAATATTTGTGAAAAAGTACATAGTTTTGTAAAGTAAATAAAAAAAAATATAAAAAACAACATGAAAAACAAAATGTATCGCTAGGATAGATGTTCAAACTGCACACTAAACAAAAAACTAGGTAAAATAAAAATCTATCAAAAATGTTTGTTTCCAGCATCAGTCAAACTTTACCTATTTTATATGCAATTTTTACATAGGTAGTGGTTTTGTACATCCAAACAAACAGGCTTTTTGCAACGCAAGCACAGGTATTTTGTCATCCTGCGCTTTCTACAAGGTCATAAACTGCAAATCTTGCGTTTTTCTAAAATAAGAACATCCTCTTGTTCTTCTTGAACTCCAAGTATGAACACAAAAAAGTGACACCAACGGTCCGGCGTCGTCTGAGAAACTACTCTCAACCTAACTGTTGCGATAACTTTTTAGGAACTGAGAGAAACTTGTCTCAAATACACCCACTTGTCAAGCTCCAATAGTTTAAGGATTAGATAGAACGACTTGCCTGTGGGTGGTGCCAATTTCCAACAAAAAATAATCAAAATTATTGAATCGTCTGTCAGACGCCGCCGGACCAGTTAAGGGTTAATTGTCTTTTATATACCCCACCATCTGTTTTCGTACGTTTCATCCTTTTGGATTCCTCATAACAGCGCGGGTGTGCTCTGAATCAAAACGAAATCTAACTGCCAAGTAACCAAATTAATAAGAAATAATTTGCAAAAGGACGCAATAGCGACATCGATTAAAAACAACGAGAAATAGATGTCGCTATTGCGTCCTTTTGCAAAGTGTTTGCAATTTGCAAAACTGACGTAAACAAAAATGATCGTGGTCTCTGAAACGAAACTAAATCTTGAACTGTCTTTTATTACCTTCGTTTTAGTCACAATTTGAGTACTGGGAATCAAAATTCTTTGGATCTAGACCTATAGCCTGGGCAGATTATCGGAGAATAGGCCATTTTTGGGAGAAGTTATTTACCAGCAATTTTATTGTATATTACTTATGATTGTATATATTAATAATATAGGTATGCAAACTCCGCAGATAGTGTGCTACATTTTTATAAACAAAATGGCGCCCGAAAATCGTGTTTTTTTTCAATTTTTGCTCTATGACTCAAAAGATTTTAAATTTACACCAAAAACACCCAAATAAAAATTCACCGTAATTAAATTCTGCATAGAGACGTGTTTTTCCCGATTTACTTCGACGAAAATTTTCCCCGGAAAATGCGGGTTTTTCCAACAAACTCTTTAATTTTCAACAAAAATTTTAGATAAGTAATTGTTTATCAATAATTAAATAACTGGGTAATATAAAATCTCTTTTCGTATAGATTATTGTATCGTATACAACAATTGAATAGTTAATTAAAAATTTACGGTCGCTATAATAACCACAATAATTATGATACATAAAGATAACTATGATTTTTGAATAAAAAGACCTATCTAATGCATTTTACAGAATTGAAATTGGACTATATAAGAGGCCTCAGGAATATTTTAAAATTATAAACAATTTTTTGGCTTATAAACAAATAGAATATCTCGGGAAAGATTAAATTAAATTAAATCATAAAAACGGTATTGGAAAAAAAGCGGCAGGACGCTTATTTTAAAAGAAAAAACATTTAATTGTGATTAGTGGTTCCTGAGATACAACCGGTCAAAGTTGACCGGCATTTACGGCAAAGATATAAACAATAGGATCATAATTTTGGAACCATCGCCTTTTTATTTTTGTCGTCTTTCTCCACACCAATTTTCATATCTTTAAAGTACTCATAACATAAATTATTATAATAAAAACTATCGATATTACGAGTGAAAATTGCCAAACATAGCAAAATTCCAAACAAAAATTAGGTTGGAGAAAATGTAATCTCAAAGTTCAAAATCGGTATACGTTAAAAAATGCATTTTCTCGGCTTCCCATGGAGCAATTTTCTTCATTCTTTTTTTGTTCCCAAGTAACTCGAATAGAGTCATCTAACTAACGCATTATTAAATGTCAAAGTTGCTTTTGTTTTGTTATAATAAATGAATTTATTTATTATAACAAAATTGTTTAATTTGTTTAAATAAAGATTGTTTAAATAATTATACAGCTTTCAAATACGAATATTTGTGTTTTTAACGTTAAAAGGTACATTTAGGTAAGTGTGTACACACTTACCTACACAAATTCCAACAGCTACCAATAAGTTAAATAAATTCGATAACTTTAAATCAACACAAAATTACTTTTTTAAATCTTAGATCTCATGATAATAAGATTTGATTACTGAATTTAGTTCTCGAATACAAAACTTTTGTGTAATGTGGTTTGCCTAACTAACTCCACTAAAGTATACGTGAATACATTTTTAACTATAACAACTAGTTTAATGAATTTTAAATGATAATTTTCACAATGGAGTGTGTTGTTACATCATTTCTAATTTTAACAAGCTGTACACCTTAGTCTTTAAATATGACAGGTTAATTTTCAACTTCTTGTGGAACTGTCATTTCTGTCTTGTCATGGTTCAGAGGCCTCTATCCATTTCATTGTCACTTGCCGTCATACTTTAAACATGTGAACAAGTCAAATCCATATCGCAGATGTTACCTGGGGCAGATTAGCCAAATATTTTAAACATCTTAGCTTATGTAACATTTTAAACCAATGTTTCCTTGACGGACAACTTTTACTGGGCTTTGACCCACATATTTTTGTTAAACAATATCTTGGTGGTTAGCATGTACATTGCACGTGAGTATAACCTATAATTTTCTTAACCGTAGTCAAAATTTCAATATCTTTGCATTATTTTATCAGGTTATATTCATTTTAGGTAAGCACTGATGATGACTGGTAAACCAGTCGAAAGCTAGTTATGTTGTGATTTTGATGTGGCCCTTTTGAGGGATTTTAAATATACCTTTTATACAGGATTTTACTGTTTTTTGTATTATATGGTATAGAGCCAACTACAGGATAACTTTTTCCTTGTGGATTTTTTAGTATAATATCATTATAGATGTATAAAATCGTTATTAAAGCTATGGTGGTCTACCAGACGTCAAGTCTGTACTTATATAACTAAACACGTCGGTAGTTAAAAGTTAACTCAATAAAATTATTTTTGTTTCGTATGAAAGTTCAAGTAAATATTTGTTTACAACTACAGTTAACTACCTATATGTATATGACAATTGTGTCACTAAAACCGAGTGAGCAAAACTATCGTACCCATTTGAAACCCATCCATCTTATTACCATAAAATTCCCGCTGAATAAAAACTCCTCTGAACAAAACAACCACAACTTATTCATTAGCATTATCCATGATACATGTTAAAGAACTTTTTCGTTTTTGCATGTCTCCCTTTGTATTTGTTATTTTTTCAACGTTGGTGTTTTTAAAGTAAATACCAGTGACATCCTCACTGTCACTAGAACCCACGTTATTCTGGTTGAAAGGTCGCTTGTCGCTTGTTTTTGTTAAGAAGTGGTTCCTCTGCTCTCGGAAAGTCACCCATGGCGGGCATTTCACAAAATTAACCCAGTGAGCAGTGAGCGGTTAGGTTCTGGTTGGAATGTAAAAAGAAGAATGGTTGACTTACATGTCCGCACAGCACCAAGGATTATAACCGAACCGACTACAAACAAGCACATGCCAATTGCAGATCCTAGCTTTCTACGCATACGCGGTAAGAATGGAATATTATAAGTTGATGGATATGTATTTAAAACATATAATTTCACCCAAAATATATCAAATTTTTAATAATTTTATGTAATATAGGTTAGTACATTAACTCCTTCAGTCATAATCGCCGCAGATTCAGGGCCTATTTTACCACTAGGCCATTGAGGCACCTGCCTCGGGCCGCATTTTAATGGGGCCCGGAAATATCACCAAAAAATGTATTAATAATTGATAAATTTGATGAGATAAAAATAAGCAGATAAAAATTTTAACTAAATCTATTTTATTGAATTTTATTGAACTAGTCCATTCACTAACAGTAAAATATTGCTAAACCTCAAAAATTTTAAAGAACTGCTTGGATTGACACGAGATTTGTCATACACATGTCAAAGAAAAAAACTGATATCGTGCCGATGTGTGCTTTTGCCTAGGGGACGAATCTCACCCCAAAAAAGCATTTTTGTAATTAATATTTAAAAAAAATTTGCTTTTTAAACCAAATGTTTTCAAAAATAAGCACTTCGAACTTTGAATCAATGAAACTTACATATCATATAAATAATACATAAGTAAAGCTACTTGTGAAGAAGTAAAGATTAATTTCATTTGAGAAGGGAAGATCAAGAGGTGATTTTCCCAATTTTTTTTTACCAAAAAAAGTGTTCTGATGTTAGAAACTAAAAAAAACAAAAATAAAGTTTTTTTTAAACACTTAAAAAAAAGTTAAAAGTTGTAATGAGTTTTCCCCAAAAAGTGGTTCACTTTTTGGATATTTTACGTTGAAATATTCGATTTGAAATTTGACGAATATGAACCTACTTTTCATTAGCTACAACTCTGCTTCTACTTTGTCTAGAGACTTCATACACCATATTTTTTTACTTTTTTTATGAGCTATATGAGCTAAACAAAAATAAAGCTTTTTTTAAACACTTTAAAAAAAGTTAAAAGTTGTAATGAGTTTTCCCCAAAAAGTGGTTCACTTTTTGGTTATTTTACGTTGAAATATTCGATTTGGAATTTGACGAATATGAACCTACTTTTCATTAGCTACAACTCTGCTTCTACTTTGTCTAGAGACTTCATACACCATTTTTTTTTACTTTTTTATGAGCTATATGTTTGCTAATAATATTTTTTCCATAAAATATTAATTTACTTTTTGAGTTATTTGCGAAAAACCTTGTAAATTCAATTTGTCCATTTCCGGACTCATTTTGAACGTATATTTCTTCACTTCCAGGAAGCGGTGAATGTCACCCCCAGGGCAAAAGCATATTATGTATATCGGCACAATATCACTTTTTTTCGTTGACATGTTAGTTATGTGTATGCCAAATTTCATGCCAATCCAAGCGGATCTTTAAAATGTGGAGTAACAACCGTGAGTAAATGGACTATAGGTATCTACATACCTACTATTATTATAGTATGTACTTATTTTTTGTTCTTTTCGGTAGAGACAGTATTTATTTTATTATAATTATTTTTTCGTTATCGGTAATTTCTGTAAGTATATATTTTAGTTTGTAAGTTAATTCACATTTTATTTAGTAATAAAATTTTAGATTTCTGGTGCAACTATATTTCTATTATATAATTAATACATTTTAAAAACTTATTATTATTAAATTATATTTAGGGGCCCGAAAATTGTGTAGTGCCTCGGGCCTGACTTAAAGTAAAATAGGCTCTGCGCAGATTTTTACATAATTATATGAAACTTCGTAAAAAGTCATGTTAATAGATTGGAATCTTTACCATTTAGAAAAAAAACTTATTATTTACATTGATTAATACTGACAACTAACATTTTTATAAAAACATTCCTTCATTCATTGTAGAGAAAAACTTTTAAATAGAAAGTTGTAGTGAATTTAAAAAGCCACATTGTTTTTACAATAAATAATGCAATTGCAAAAACGTCCATTTTGGACATTTCGCGTGCTGTTTTTCAATAACAAATTAACGAAATTAAACCAATTTAACCAAATTGTGGCTTTTTTAATTTACTACAACTTTCTATTTAAAAGTTTTTCTCTAAACTGGATGAATGAATATTCTTTATAAATGTTAGTTGTCAGTATCAATCAATATTTCATGTAAATAATAAGTTGCTTTTATAAATTGTAAAGATTTCAATCTATTAACATGACTTTTTACGAAGGTTCATATAATTATGTAAAGATCTGCGAAGATTATGACTGAAGGAGTTAATGTACCTACTTATATTATATAAAATTATTAAAATTTTGATGTATTTTAGGTGAAATTATATGTTTTAACTACATATCCAATATAAACTTATAATCCATTCGTACCGCGTATGCGTAGACAGCTAGGATCTGCAATTTCAATCGGCTTGTGCTTGTAGTCTGTTCGGTTATAATCCTTGGCGCTGTGCGGACATGTAAGTGAATGGTTGTACCGATATAACCATCGCTTTGAAGGCATGAACAAAAAAATAAGGTCGTTTTTTACCTAAGTTGTTGATGGCGCACTGTTTTTTAAGGAAATTAAAACTGATCTAATTTTTTACATCTGTTCGCCAGACCGTTACTTGATCTGTGACGAATTTGAAATATGAGTTATTTATAATTTATGATTTTAAAAAGTTTTACTGGTAGATAAAACACTCAAATAAAATAAATTTGCATTTTAGTCTTTTTTATTGAAGATTTTATCAAAAAATAGTTTATTTGAAAATGTGATTTAAGAGCAACAAAATCACAATATAGAAATATTATAGATGGGAATCCAATTCCAATTTTTGGAAGAATTTTTTAGTAGGTATCTCAATGTTTACAGACATTTTTCTTTATTGATTTTTTACAGTATAAATCTTTTTCTATTACTGCTTCATCATTTTCCTGCTGTTGATTTCAGGTTTGGAAATGCAAAAAATGGATGGCAGGGATGTAACATATTATTGTATTGTAACATCGAAATAAGTAAGTTAAGATAGGACACAAATCAAATAAGAAATCCGACGGATTTCCACTGTAGGATCTGATTGGGCATTCCTCGATTGGTTAGTCCAAATGGCATATTCCGTGTGCCAGGCGGTGTGTTCTTCTCATAATCTTCTCGATAACCAACGCAACGGTCGGTGATCTTGAAGTTCCTTTCAATAAGAATTCTTGCAGAGTTTAGAGGGTTGTTTGTCGAACAAAGTCTATTTATGTCGTTGGCCGATCGGGGACGGAAAATGGGGGTATTTACCCCCCAAACAAGGTCCAATATTAAAGAATAATGGTTGAAACATAAAAATATATTAGCTGAGATGAAACTTAAACCACAGACAACCACTTTAAAGCGGTTTCAACCACAGAAATTAAGGGAACTTAATGCATGTAAGTTATTACTTATGACTTTTATGTAGTAGAAGTTCCCCCTAAGACAAATTTTCCCTCCTCCAAAAAATATACTTGTTCTTTTCTACTTTTCTTATCTTATCTTGGGCTATTTTATTTCTATTTTCTGCCATTCTGCTAATGTGTCTACTCCTATTCATTTTTCAATTTATTTGAAACTTGCTGAAATGGTGCACGAAAGTCCAGATACTGTGGCAATATTTTCGTAAGTATGGCATCAGTACGAGTCAACACATGAACAAGAAGCATAAAACGAGTCTATAGAATGATAGAACGTCATTATTGTCATTTAAGATTGTTGACCGTAAGAGATATTCTCCAGCAATAGATCAATAGCAAAACAATGGCGAATCAGGCGAATGCGAATAGTCTTTGTTCAAATTGGAAGTTTTGGTAATTTGTTTTACCAACCGTAATGGATATTAGGTCATTCTAACTGCAGAAAATCGACATAGAGAACAGTTATTGTGGGATCGGTGCAGGGTTTTTAGAAATCTATGTTGTGGTGTAGGGATCATTACTTCTGGCTCTATTGGAAGCCGAAATGAATCTTTTACCTTGGCCTCTAGATCCCTTTTGCTTTACCCAATCAATGTCAATCAAGTGAATGTCAAGTCAATGTCAAGTCAATGTATGGAACATTATTACGAGTAGCAGAATCCGAAATTTACAACAATTTCCTCAATCCTCGCAGCACTTTGATATGAGCTTCTGGCAGCCTGGAATGAACTACCACAAGCAAGTATCGATGAATCTTTAACATATTGGATTTATGAAGAAAACAAATCTATCAATAAAAAATGGTTTAAATTTTTCTCATTTACTTGCAGTGTCCCTCTAAGTATTTATCTCTGTTCAGGTCTCAATTTAGTCCATGCCCTAAAAACATGATCAATGAAAACGAAGTCCCAATGGATAAGAAAGTGGCTCTAAGAACTGTTACAACAGCATAATCATCAGGAAGTGGACAAATATTTTTCAGATGTTCCTGCCACACAAAATGCATGGTGTCCAACAAATGCTTCAGCAAAAAGAAAAATGTGAAATGCGATTCCAAATGCCACAGCTCCTTACCCTGTAGCGTAGCAACAAATAACAAAAACTTTTTTAAACTATTATTTATTTAACTGTTATATGTATTTAACTCTTGCTCATCCCCACAGATAAATTAGCTTGACTCGAACCATCGTCTTCCATATAAAGAGAGAGTGAGTTGTGAGAGTGGGTTTACACTTTAGACGCATATCTACTTATCATATGTAGTTTGACTAGTAAATGTTGACTTAATGATTGGGAAAGAATCAACTCTTACTAAATTAATGGCATTGGGAAGAGTTTACTTTTCCTAGTTGGAGTCTACTTTTACTGGGAAATGTTGAATAAAAATCGTCATTTATATTTAAAATTAACTTTTACTAAAACCAGCCCTTTGAGTTAAATAGAACTAGGAATAGTCAATTCCAACAGGATAATCAAATCGAACTGTAACATATAATTCAAATAAATTAAAGAATATATTACTGAGTGTTCGGATCTCTATGTCAATTAGTACATAAATACGTAGAACTTTCTCAAAATGTTATGTGAGTACATAACAGTTCGATCAAGTAAGTTTCACATCTTCAATCTTCGCGCTTAATACAGGAATAAATAACACTGGTCGTACGATAAACTCATGAAAAAGTTAATAAAACACCTCGGCCAATATATCGTCAATAATTCACACCTATATAAATTACTCGAGACAAATCTCCCGCTATAAATCCGGCAGTTAGTAAAATCCTTGTAAACGAATGTAAAAGCAAATAGTCCAAACTGAAGTTCTACCTAAGCGGGGGAGACTCATCTGCAAGTTACGAAAACCAAATAGAGCAGGCTCGAATCCAGGCATAAGGCACGGATCAAAACTCCCGTCAATGTATACAGTAAATTTGTAAATTAATGGTAAATTTGTAAATTAATGGTAAATTTTTAAATAAGTGAAAGAAAATATGAGAGTCTCAGATACAGAATCCATTAGTAAATATAACAATAGACACTAATGTAAATCTGAAACTACACTGATGAAGTTCTAAACAGAAACAGCTGTCTGTCGATTGTGCATTGTCTCTGAATCGGAATGAAACATAAATTGTCTCTCAATTCACTTCTATCTTTACTCAGGTCGTGAGTACTAATAACCTGTTTTCGTACCTTTTCCTAGACGAATGAAAGCGGAAAGTGATTGCATATTATAGAATTCTTTCCGCTTTCTATATTCGTCGTCTCTATGCCTTGTAAATTGTAAAAGGCAGGGAATTTAGGATGTTAACAGAAAGGGGCCCTAATAAGGAAAGTTTCAGATTTAAATTAGTGTCTGTTGTTATATTTTAATAATGGATTCTGTATCTGGGACTTCACTATTTTCTTTTAAGGGCATAGGCGCAAAATGTCGCCTGTCAAAATGTTCAATGTGTGTTAAATGTATTCATTTTTTTCGAATCCTGAGAAGACTAATAAATATTTTTGAAAAATTTAAACGCATAATGAAAGATTACATTATTACCTACTCAGGGCCGAAAGTCTCTGAAAGCTTCTATATAATGTTTATTTTAATAAGTTACAGGGGTGAAAATAAAAGAGAAAATTTAGTGTGATTTTTAATTGCACATATTTCATTTAAAAGGAACTTTTTGAAGTTATACTTCTTTCGGCGCGATTGAGAGTAAAATTTCATAATACTGCGCGCTTGCGCACACAGACAGTATGGCGTTTAGTTGCTGAATCTTTTAAGTTATGTATAAATATATCAGTGCAAGAAAAGGTGTGAAAAGAATATATTAGTGTTTTTAGTAAATATATTTATTATAATTTTTGTGTCTTTGGATTTGTCTTCCTCAGGAGTAAGATGAGTATTATTAAAACATTTTATTGCAGATTTATTATACTTGTCTGTTTGTTACCGTGAAGTGTCATTAGGTACGTCCGAACCGATACAGACACAGTCCTCGTAGCGTATTTGGTATAGCATTCGGCCAGAGATCGAGAGGTCTTGAGTTCGAGTCCAGAGCAATCCTATACTTTTTTTTTTAATTTTTTTGAAACGGGTAAGCACAAAATTAGTTTGGTGTTTAAAAAAATTAAAACAAACTGTTTAAAGTATATTTATTTTTAAGAAATCATATAATAGAAGTATAACTTCTTACGTGCGTACAAAGTACACACACATTCTTTTTTATTTATTCTAAGGGTCTTTCGGCCCTCGGTAATAACGCAATTTAAATTTTTCAAAAATATTTTTTAGTTTTCTCAGAATTCGAAAAAAATGAATATTTACATTTAAATCACATTTAAAATTTTGACAGGCCAATTTGGCGCTTTTCCCCTTAATAGATGTCGCAGCAGCGTCCTAATGGTTGATTTCAATATATTTTTGAAATAACCCCTTACAAAGACAATATCGTTTCGTTTTGATTCAGAGGCGGGCACGAATCTACACTGATGAAGTTCTAAACATAAACAGCTGTCTGTAGATTGTGCATTGCCTCTGAATCGAAATGAAATATAAATTGTCTTTCACTTCACTTTTAAATAAATTATGGATTCGACAGTTACTTCATTCGCCTACCTGACGGAAGTTCATTTTTTCTAACAAAACACCAAAAACTTTTGTTTTGAATACTTCCACAAAATTTATTACAAATTAATATCACTTCAGCTATTTCGGGAAAATCAATCACTTGAGAAAGACCAAACAGTTGCAGTGACAGTAATTTTTGTAATACATTTTGTGAAGTACAAGCTTTCAGTGTTTTATTGTTAGATAACTTTTTACAAGAGATTTTATTATTAAAACTCAAAAACCATTAAATCAATTACAAACTACATTAACTATTTGTATTCATTAATTCCTGTTTTCATTTATGATAACTTTTACTGACTAACAGGCTTATTTAATAGAATTATGGAAGATGGACAAATGTCAGACGAATGGAGGAGTATATTAGTACCAGTTTACAAAACCAATGGAAATACACATCAATATACAAGCTACAGGGACATAAAACGACAGTCACACAATGAGAAGATTGTGAGAGAATTGTATAGGAGAGTAATAATAACTAGTGTTAGGACCAGTCTGGGAGAGATTGATAAATTTCATGTGAAAGAAGGATTGCACCAAGGTTCGGTACTTAGTCCTTATTTATTCTCATTATTTTTGGATCAGATATTAGCGAAACTACAGCGTAACATTCCCTGGTGATTAATGTATGCTGATGATGTAGTGCTAGTACGAAATATTAAAAGCGACTTAGACCAAAAACTGGAACAGTAGAGACAAGCTCTTGAGGAAAAAGGTTTAAAAGTAAGTAGGACAAAGAATAATTAAAATACTGTGGACTGACTGAGTCACAAATGAGGAGATCCTCGGAAGAATGAAGTAAGTACTCTCCACCATCAAATCTCGAAAGTTACAATACTTCGGCCACATTATGCGAAATGAATCAATATATGCCTTCCTACAGGCCATCCTACAAGGAAAAATATTTGCAAAGCGAGGTCTAGGAAAAAGAAAAAGATCATGGTTAAAGAACCTCGTAACCTGATTAAACACAACATCTGTGCAGCTTTTTGCGCTGCTGCAGATAAGATAAAGGCTGCCATGATGATCGCCAACATCCATCACAGATAGGCACATCCAGAAGAAAGATATAGGACAAAAACAGAGTATTTGGAATGTTCATTTAAAGGTGGGGTATGCCTGGGGCAGGGGGTACTACAGAGTAATGGGGAAATAAATGGAGATGCATGCAGTAGAATTCTGGTTGGATGGATGAAGTGGAAGGAAGCGAGTGGTGTGTTGTGTATGTGTGACAGAAAAATTCCAATGAAACTGGATAGAAAATTCTATAAAACAGCAATAAGACTGGCTATGATGTACGGAACTGAATGTTGGGCAGTGAAAAAGAAAGAATAACGAATGCATGAGGCTGAAATGAGAATTAACAACAAAACCGCAAACATGACGAATAATATTAGTTATTTTAATATGTCTGTATCAGATTAGATTAGAAAATCCTTGAAAGTTTTATTGTAAATAGTACAATAATTAGAGAAGTTGTTTGTTTATTTGAAATAAATATTCTAATTATTTCATTATGCTAATAATTGTTCTAAAAACAACAATTACCTATCTTTATTGTACCTACTGAAGCTATATACACATTAATTATTAAAGAAGTTGTTGAAGGGCCAAAAAGTCGGCTTAACTTTAGGAAGCTCGCATACCAAAAGCAATATCCGAACGATATTTGTAACATGCAACATCCCATATAGTCCAGACTATATCGTCGCCCCCGTTAGGTAAATTATTCCGATCATTTTTTTTGCACAAACGTTTTTTTTTTTAAAGAGGTCCTTATAACAAATACACAGAGTGCCGGGAGGTGCCGCGGTTGGAAAATTGTTTAAACAATTTTTTTAACAAATTCAAAAAATCAATTTTTTCACTTCGTACCAATTTTTTTAGATTCTTTGGAATATTATGAGCAAAAAGGGTCTCTTATGATTTTTCTCTAAAATTAATTGTTGTCGAGTTATACGCACTTTAAAATTTGAAAAACGCGAAAATGGTTATTTTCAAGGCTTTAACTCTGTTAGGAATTATTACTATGAAAGTCAGAAAAAGACTAAATCAAAGTTTAAAGCCCCCCCTACATGATCCTGAAGAAATTTGTGTCATTAATTTATTACTAAACTGTTATTTTTAACTATTAGCGCTAACAGCGTATTGAGGCGGCCGTCAATGTGAGTGCGAGTAAGATGCACCATTGGTTGCCGGAATGGTGCATCTCTTTCGCACTCACATTTCGCACTAGTAATACATTAATGACACACATTTCTGCAAGATCATGTAGGGGGGGGGGGGCTTTAAATTTTTATTTAGTTACTTTTTGACTTTCATAATAATAATTTATAACCGAGTTATTAAGCCTTGAAAATGGTCATTTTGGCGTTATATTATATATCTTAGCTTAGCTATATCTTAATCTTAGCTTTGATTCCAGACCGTACTGGAGTAAAGGGGAATACAGAGGCTGATAAATTGGCAAATATAGTCAAGACTTTAAACGTTTCTGCAGACATTGAAATAGTATATAAATTTGAAATAGTATATAAATTTCACTTTTTACCTTTTATTAAAAACAAAATTGTAAATGAGTTTAAAGTTGAATGGACAAAACAGTTTAAAACTAAAGTGATTTTTCTACAAACCCTTGGTTCCACAAATTCACATTTGTAGATCGAAGGCACTTGACATCAATTATTAGAATGCGAACGGGTCAATGCCTCATACCAGATCATTATTGGTTTAAAATAAATTGTAGTGATACTCCTTTTTGTGAATGTGGACAAAAGTATAACTCATTACTTGAATGCCCAATCAACAAAATAAATCAACTTGACCTGTATCAGGAACTTGTTAATATAGGAAGTCCAACCCCCATTTCAATATAAAATCGTCTACATAATATTAATGACCAAATCTTAAGAACGATCAATCAATTTATAATAATATTTCAAATTAAAATATAAAATAGTTATTTGACAATCATAATACAATGAATTTAACGAAGGGAATATGGAAAAATCCAGACCCCTTGAAATGAGTATTCCCTTCCAATTGCAGTCTAAATACGAGAACTGGCCAAGTACCTAAGAAGTGGAGGCCAAGAAACTAAAAGGAGAAGAAGTGATTTTGGCGTTTTTCAAATTTTAAATCCCCTTCCCTTCCAATTGCAGTCTAAATACGAGAACTGGCCAAGTACCTAAGAAGTGGAGGCCAAGAAACTAAAAGGAGAAGAAGTGATTTTGGCGTTTTTCAAATTTTAAATCGCGTATAACTCGAAAACAATCAATTCTAGAGAAAAATCACAAGAGACCTTTTTTGTCCATAATGACCCAAAGAATATAAAAAAATTTACGAAGTGAAAAAATTGATTTTTTGAATTTGTTTAAAAAAATTGTTTAAACTATTTTCCGACCGCGGCACTTCCCGGCACCCTGTGGATTTATTATGAGGACCTCTTTTTCAGTAAGTTTGTGCAGAAGAAAACGAATCCGAATAATTTACCTAACGGGGCCAACAATACAGCATGGTCTAATACATATCAGCGGTTAATTTATGTCTTCAATGCACTTAAACTACCTAGAATTCTTTGAAACACCATTCGGGATCGGATTCTCAAAAAAGGGCAGTATGCCGTGTGGCGAGTGTGCCGTGTCAGAACCCCAGATGTGTGTATTTGGGATTGAGGGCGTACAATAAGAGGGATAATAGGGCATTATAATTTTTGAGATAATAGGTTTATTGGTCAATTATAGGTCAATTTTTTACAATAATTTGTTTACTTACATAAACTTAAAAAAGTCTTAAAAGCATAAACATGATTGTTGACTTATCTATATAATGTTTACAGATTAATATTTACAAGTAGTAAATAATTTTATATATATAATCTATATCCCAGGCAACCAAACGACATTTTTATAACGTAGATAACACGTCATAAAAATGACCAATTGACGTGTTTCTATGACGTAGTACTGACGTTGAAAATCACGTGTATTTGTCTCATCGATTTGACGTCATAGTTGTGACTGTTTTAAAACATCGTATCTACGTTTTTTTCACGTCGGTAAAATCACGTCTTTAATACTTTCAAAATGTGACCTCTTTCAGATGTTTCAAAATAGTATAAAAAATAGGTACATAACATGAAACCTATAGGCCTACGTCCCATATGTGTCGAAGATATAAGTACTACCACTTGTTTAAGATCGCTTGTGCGCTAGGCTAGAAGCATCATTAATTCTGCATGATTGTACCAGCCCTCACATTTTAGAATTTTCACTAGTTATATATACCTACTTACTGTGTCAAAACTGAAACAACATATATATGAAACTAATAAATAATTTATTAACAAGTTATCCAGCATACTAATATCTTAATTTAACGCTGTCTTAATATCTTCATTTAACGCTTAATTAAAAACAAATAAACATAACCTCAAATAGTTGTCAAGAAGAATTACTGCATTAAACTAACTCACTGAGCAAAAACACATAAAAATCGCTTAATTTACACGTTTCTTCAACTAAATATCTAAATGAAAAGTCTTATTTTATCACACAAGGCACAAACCACGTAAACAATAAATGAGAAATTTCTTATGAACATTTAGCGTTATCTATACCCAAACGAAATTGTTTGGAGTCAATACAAACAAACAAGCTCCTCCCAATTTTGTGACGTCAGACTTAGGCTGTCTGAAATTAAAACGTTTGTTAAACGTAATTTTAACGTCATTAATCTTACGTATTTAAAATCACCTACAAAAGACGTCTATATGACGTAATGTAAAAACACGTGTTATATTCAACCAAAAACTGACGTTTCCTTCATTATATGACGTCACTTGGTTGCCTGGGATCTAAACCTTTCTTAAGGTGTTTGAAAAATACATTTCATGCATCTATATCATATACAAATCGTCTCCACTCTTGCTTATTCTTGGACCTTCGTTTCGCTTCAGTCCAAGTTGTATTTTTCTTCAGAATTCTTACCACTTCATCGTTCCAGGTTTTCTTTGGTCTCCCTTTTTCTCCCTTGTTTTGTACTTTTGCCTCCCATACGCGTTTTACTTGTCTATTGTCGTTCATTCTACACAAAAACCAAAAGGATTTAAGCTTGTTCTTATCTAGTATTTGTGTTTTTCGTTCGACTTGTAGTTTTTCTCTTACAGTGCTGTTTCTTATTCTATCGCGTCTTGTAATTCCTTTTACTTTTTATGAGTACTTAATGTCCATTGAGTTTATTCTATTTTTCGATGATTGTGTTAGCACCCAGCTCTCACTACCATAGGTGGGGATCGGCCTAAAGATCATTTTATACACCCCATCTTCGTCCTGCTGCTTACTTTTTTCTTTCCAATGAATGCTCTGTTTAAGCTGTAGTACATTCTGGAAGTCATGGTTATCCTTTCGTTGACTTATTCTTCTAATTTTCACACCCAGGTATTTCTGTATATGTTGTTACTTGTTCTAGTTTTTGGTTATTTATTTCTATATTTACTTGATTATCCTCATTTCCCATGATCATTATCTTTGTTTTCTCCATGTTTATTTTCATATTTCTTTCCCTAATAATACAAAAAAATAATTTTTTATACAAATTAAGTTAAGTGATATTTTAAAGTTTATGGGCAATTGATAGTCCGTTCGCTGACGGTAAAATAATGCAAAACCTATAAATTTTAAAGATCCACTTAGACTGACATGAAATTTGGCATATACATATATAGGTAGCATGGGGGCGAGTTTCATGATTCTCGAGGGTGAAAAAATATACGTTCAAAATAAAACCGGAAATGGATAAACTAACTAATTCTAAGCAACTTTTGTTTCATAGCATTTTTCATTAAGTTAAAACTTTTCGAGTTATTTGCGAGTAAATATGTTCATAAAAAACACATTTTCAGACGGTTTCTTGCAACTAACTTAAAAAGTAAGTATTTTATCGAAAAAATAACACTCTTAGCAAAAATATATCCCATAAAAAAGGAAAAAAATGGTTTAAGTATGAGATTACCTAGTAAAAGAAGAGTTAGAAGTAATGAAAAATACATTGATACTCGCCAAATTTCAAATCGAATACTTCAACGTGAAATAACCAAAAAATAAAGCACTTTTTGGGAAAAACTCATTAACACTTTTTTAAATTATTTAAAAAAACTTTAATTTTGTTTTAGTAGCAAAAGTAAGCAAGTTACGCTCAAAATAACGTTGGTCCCTTCCTTTTTTCGTAAAAATAAATCCTCTTTAAATTAGAGAAATACTCCTTAAATTTTTCAGAATAAAGGTTTAACTGTTCTTTTAAAACAATTGCTGGACTATGAATTATGTTAAATGCATTCAGCGGGTGAATCCAATACCGACGCATTTTACTTTTTTTTCTCTGACGTCTTCTTAAAAACTGCCAAGTTACAATAACGTCTTCTTCGCTTGAAGACATTTCAAATACTGATATACTTACTGAAGTTCCAAAATTGGCACGCTACTGTATTCTGCATACATAAAATGTGTGATGCGAGGTTATCTCTGTTGAGTATAAACAGATTACGCTATTATCAACTGTGCAACATTTTACGTATGAATTTTATTTTATGTGTTGCATTTGGTCGAGTAATTATGATAGGTTATAGATAGTCTGGAGCTCGATGCGAGAATAGCAAAAGGGAAAAAATAGGCATTTTAAGAGACCACATGAATTCAAAATACGTTTCTAGATACGGCAAACTCCGAATATATAAAAATAAACAGTAATTAGACCACAGTAACATATATAATTACGACGCATGAGCATTCAATATAGCAATAAAGCAAGAAGGAAGAGGATACTCTTGAAACTTGGGAAAGGAAAATATTAAGACGTGTATTCGGAGGAAGGCAGGTACAAGACGGGTGAAAGAGAAGAACCAACAACCAATTAATGGTTTCGTACAAAGAACCAAATTACCAGGTTCGTCAAATCGCAAAGAATCAGGTTGGAACATGTAGAAAGAATGGCAGCGAAAAGAATGCCTAAATTACCAGAAGAAGTATTACCATAAAACTAATCAGTCTCAGATGTAAACCCAGTGGTGGCTTAAAAAAGTTAAGGAAGACCTTAAACACGCGAAGGCGAGGAACTGGAAAAGTACGGCACAAAACATAAGTGAATGAAGAAATATTGTTTGTTCATCAGTTCCTTCAGAGTCATTAAGAATTTTTTATATATGTACGTGTTTAAATTTTGTTTAAAATAAATGTAATTAAAAGTCAAAGTTTTCATCCTAATAAAAATATTTAAAAATATTTTTCAAAGATATTTAATTAAAAACTTGTTGGACCATTTTCCTGGTAACACCTCCATGGCTTCTAAAAATTGCAAGCCAGATGGATGCTGAAGCGAAAAAACAAGAGGGAATTCTACAACTTGCAATTCACGACCCCGTCTGTTCAGCTTGGTAAATTCCAACGGAAAATGGACATATGTTACTCAAAGGAGTAATACTAATATAAAATAAAAAATAAAAATGTATACCATTTTTATTCAGTTGCAATGCGAAGCCAAAACTGTCTTAATTTTTACTTAGTTCAGAGAGCGCAACCAGTACTCTTATCGACGATTTCACCACTTTTTAGTGGTTCTTCAGAGAATGCAATAGCAATCTTGCATTCTCTGACGAACCACTAAAAAGTGGTGAAATCGTCGATAAGAGTGCTGGTTGCGCTCTCTGAACTCAGTAAAAATTAAGACAGTTTGGCTTCGCATTGCAAATGAATAAAAATGATATACATTTTTATTTTAAATGTAATTAGTTAATCTTATGGTTGTATTTGATAAAATCTCCTAGATCTTAACGGCCTGTTGTGCGTATCACTAGAATTTTGATTAATCCGGACCTGGTTACTGGCTTTTCTCAATCGGACAGAAAGCCAGAAAGAGATAGCCGTAGAGGAGAACAGTTTGTTATTGCTACGGAAAACGTAAACGCCGGTTTATATAAATGATCACTTACAATTCGCTAGATTTATGTGTACCTACACGATTGTATACACTTATAAATATATTGTCCGTGGATATTTATTGGCGACAAATTTGGATTACTTGGCTACGGCTTATTTATGAATTATTTTCGAATACAATTTTCGAATCGTACCCAAAAAAAGGGATTATTCTCTGGGGACTTCTTTGTTCTAATCCTCTCAGGTGTGTTTTTTTTTAGGAAAATTAATGTGTCTAAAGGTTTAGTATCTTTAAAATTATGACGTCAGTTATAAAAATATAGATGTTTGATATTAAAGTGTTTGCTTTGAAAATGAATAAATTTATTTACAAAGCTCGACAAAGCTTTGAAGGCCTAGGGCTAAAAATACAATTAATATAATACAATAATATAATACTTACACAGTATGTCCCTTCACAGTATCCATATGGAAAACTTTTTTATTATTAATTTTACGAAAAAAAGTTATTCTTTATAAAAAGTTCTGCATGGTCCAAAACACAAGATTCAACCATCAGATATCAAATTTTATGAAGGTTATACGAGGTATGTCAAAAAGTTTGAATTTCACTCAAGAGTAAAGTATGTAGCTTTATTTTTCACAATATTGAAAATTGCTATTATGAAAAATTGTTTGGAATTAAAAACTATATTCTAATATGCAATTACATCCTTCTAATTGAAAAAAAAAATTAAAAAAATTATGGATAACTAACATTATTTTCAGTTATTTCAAGTCTGATAACTCTTTTATTATTAATTTTACGAAAAAAAGTGATTTTTAATAAAAAGTTCTGGATGGTCTAAAACCTAAAATACAACCGTCTTATATCAAATTTTATCAATTTTATACGAGGTATGTCAAAAAAGTAAAGTAAAGTACCTTTATAGTTCAGAATATTTCAATTAGAAGGATGTAATTACATACTGAAACATAGTTTTAATTCTAAATAACTTTTCATAATAACAATTTTCGATATTGTGAAAAATAAACGTATTTTACTCTTGAGCGAAAGTCATATTTTTTATATAGTATTATACTATTAGATGAACAACTTTCTTCGTGCACTACTATCAGCGAATATATCTACAATTATTTTATTAATATCTATCTGATGGGCAACTTCGTTTTCAATACTTATAAGCCATAAGCGCTAGAGAAGATAACCGTGCTTCTGACATTGTACTACGAAGTACAAAGATAATATGGTTTTATTAATTTAAGTTTAGACATATATCTCTCTGAATTAGCGGTCGTGACAAGTATGCATTGTACGCAAGTACAAGTTGAAAACAAGATGTACGCGTGACACACTTCTGATATGCAAGATGCAAGCACTAGTGCAATGAAAATCTATAAGCATGATTATGTCTGCCTCATAAATTAAGTTCGCCGATTCCAACTGTGTCCTTAATGATTTTCTAACAAATTGCAGTTGCTCCAAAATCTGATTAGGTACTTAAATCTGATGAGTACGCAGCAACTAATTTACTGGCTCCTGCAAAAACTTCTGGATATTCACTTTTAAGATGTAAGACTTTAAAACCGTTTTTCATTTTGTACATACATACTTATAAATCCAGCTTGAATTTGTTCAATGACTACATCGAGATTTCCGAAAAACACGCCTACTCTATAATACTTACTTATATAATATTATATTTCTTCAGGGTTTGAGATGCGTTGATCATGTAAGAATTTATCAAAATGCTTCTTAACTCTACCAAACCTTTTGATTTTAAAACTAAAGGGAAAGCCACAATTAGTAGCAAAATCTTTCGATTCTTGTAAAAATGACGTATAGTTTAGCCTAAAGATTTGACAAAAATTATTTACAGTTATGTAAAAGTACTACTTTATTTTGTAAAATAAACGGGAAAACAAATTCAAACTGTTTCATTTTACTTTTTTAATTCTTAGTTGTCATTCTCTACTCACGATCTGTGGTAATTAATATTATTTTAGACAATGTAGACAACGCCTAGTCACCGATAACGTTTTTAGAGTAAGCGATTTTGGTTGGACGTTTTTCTGCATTGTTTGCTAAATCGAATCGAGGGAAGTTTTTGAAGATTTCCAGGCACTACTTAAAAACTTTGCGTATGCATGCGTAAATTAATATATAACAATAACACACAGGGCCCGTGATATATTGGGCACCCCTGCAAGCTTCATGCTGCGGGGTCTTCTGTTACGCCCCTGCAAAACTTACAGACTTAAGTTACACAATCATATCAATGATACAGATTATACCAACAAATTACCATAAAATAACACAAAAAACGTCATAACTTGATATCCCTATGGTAATAACACCACCTTCAAATTATTTTTCAGCCACACACAGGCTGTGGCCTACAGAATCTAGGCTGAGTATGTCAATTTTTGAAAAACATCCATAGCCTAATAAAACTAGATTATAAATCTTCCCAGAATTTTTCAAAATAATCTTTTTTAAGAACAATTTCTGGAGTGGAAATCGAAACGTCAAACATTAGTTAATTAAAAAAGAAATTTTCATTACATCAATAATTTGGTTTAATCCCATATAAAAATAATACTTAGACATTTTTATTATTAAACAAATTTCCCAAAAAATACCATCGATTTTTAGTACATGTTTTAATATCCAAGAACGCTTCCATAATCTGTTAAAGGAAGTCGTACAATAGCGTTACAATACCATTCCAAATGTCACAGAAAAATAAATTTTTCCGTACATTTTTTTGCTAAAAATATGTTTCTTTCCTTCCGAAACATTAATCAGAGAAGAAATAACCTCTTATCTCCTTATGTGGGAGTTTTGCCCCACACCAGACATCTAATGGGTTGTTTACTATTTCTTTTGAATGTTTTATAGCCTCAGATAAGGGTTCAGATTCATAGATGTAAAAGAAAGTGATCCACCCCTGCTCAGGTCTTTAGGAAATGATAAATACACTCCTAGATTTTATTTCTTTTTGAAATCAAAGTCGTTAATCTAATGAAATGCTTGAAAGAAAACTGTTTTCTTTAACCCTTTTCCAACATTTCAGCTTTTTGTGATGATAGTAGGATGTGACCAGTCTACAGAAAAAAATCAGTAGACAGTACAATTTATATGAAAACATTAAAGCATATCAAGCAGAAATAATGATAAATAGCATAAATAAGATTTCTTTTAACAAGGAAACAATTTTCTATTCAAAAACAAAGCGTAATATTCGTTTTATAAACGAATATAAAAAAAATTAATTATATATTTATAAATCCATCAAAAAAGACTCCAATTCGAATGAAATCGAAATCTTTTTTGATGGATTTATTAGAATAAAAACTAAATATTATTTGTTGGATCTTTATTAATAGCACAGACAGAAACAGTTTGGGAATAGTCTTCTTCTTCTTCTTTAGCCCATTTCTGTCCAACTTTAGACATAGGCCTTCCCCAAACATTGCCATATCTGTCTGTCCTTCACTGCGCTTTTCCAGTAAGTTCCTGCAGCTTTTACAATATCGTCCTTTCATCGCATCTGAGGTCTTGCTCTTCCTCTTCTTCCTGTCCACGGTCTCCAGTTTTGTATTTCAGCATTTCATCTTTTATCTTCCTGTCTCGCATTGTGGCCCGCAAATGTCTACTTTAACCCTGTTATATATTCAGTTACATTGGGAATGGTATTGTTATTTAAAATTTATTTTAAAAAATTTAATAAGACTGCTTTAAAAAAAATGTATGGTGGCCATTCAAAAGATTTAAGCAGCAAGTCAAGATGTCTCCACAGACGAAGTCGAATTTCCAATTCATGTCGACAATTTTAAATTTAAGACACAAACAAAATTTAATCCAAACAAAAATATGGGCTCTGAGATGAGACAGATGATTTGAAGAAATTGTAACGTTCCTGTTTTCTTTGAGAAAAATTTCTCACTTGGGTTCAAAATTTTTCTGATGGGTGAGAGGAGTGTGTAACGTTACAAACGTCACATCTTTAATATTTTATTTTTAAATGACTATTTTACTTTATTTTCTTTAATATTTCATTAACAATTATCTTCTGTATTCGTTTTAACCTGTTTTCTTCGTTAAAAACTTGTTTGGGGCCCTCTTTTATTATCCTCTATTTCCTATCTCTATTTTCATCTAAAATCTAAATCATCATACGGAACGTACTACATAATTCTTACTCTGTAGATATCTGTCTTTCAATACGGAACATCGTTGCCCATCTACTCATACTTTGCGCTGTCATGTCAATGAGAGTGACAATTAGTAATGGAGGGGCAAAATTAATCTACTTAAAGAGATGAGCCCATAAGGTCCCATCTATTTCATCAGACCATATTCTCTTGGGGTAAGAATACATATTATCATATTTTAATTACATTTCTACATCTAACAGCTTTTTATAATCATTTTTACGTATCTAACCTAACCTCCAATGTCAAATCATGTGTATCGTAGACAAATAGGGAACTTGCATACATTTTTAAATTCGAAAAAAATGTTATAAATCACAGCAGAATATAATTTAAAACATGTATCAAAGATCAAAAAGTTTTGCTTTTCTTTCGTTTGGCCCCTAAAGACGATTCAAAATTCAAATTAAAACAGGTGGTCCAAAACGCGTCGTGACGTCACTTGGTTTTACGTTTACATTTTTCCAATAAAGTAAACAGAATTTTAAATTAGACGTTATAAACGTCAGTAGAAAATACATTTATGTGACGTTACAAGTGTTTTGATCCTTTGAACTATTCATAGAAAATTTGTAGTTTTACAAAATGGTTTTATTTTCAATAGTAAACCTTCGTTCCTTTCCTTCAAAAACAGTATAAAACTCCAATTTTAACAAACTGGTATATATTATTACAATGACATACGATAAATGTCATTAGAATATAAATATCTTTGACTTATTCCACGACGATGAGCTGGCCAAATACCCAAGTAGGTGGAGGCCAATAAACTAAAGAAGTAGAAGAATATACCTAAATATAAGGTTGTGTCTAGGTATACGCTAACGTGTACCCGAATAAAAAAGTTAGAGTGTCAGTTATTTCTTATTTTTTATTTGTTTAGTGCAGTGGTTCCCAACGGGGGCGGTACCGCCCACCGGTGGGCGTTGAAGAGAGATAAGGGGGCTTTTTGGGCCCAAGGAAAATTTGGGGGGCGTTGAGGAACAGCTGCCGCCCCCCTAAAGTAACTCATTGCTTCTTTGCTTCTAATAACAACTTTGCTTTTCGCTTCTCACACAGAAATAGAGAAGGTGAATCCGAAAATATAAACGAAATGCACAAAATGCATTTTGGTTATGCACCGTGCAATTTTTTATTTATCACTCAGTCCAACACTGCAACAATTTCGACGTTGCAGTCGAACGTTTCAGTTTGGTTAGTATAATTCCACTTCCAGTAGAACCTTTTTGCTTTAAGTGAATTTTGGCTTCTCCTTCGCGCAGCGGCATGGTCAGGCATAACTTAATCATTCGAGATTGTTTCGCTAAAGCAGGGTGGTGAATTTTCTGTGTGTTATTTGCAGAAAGTTGCAGTGCATTTATTAGAAATATATTTTATTGTAATACATATTTGTCACAAAGGTAAGTATCTACGTGGCATTTATATCACTTACTATAATTCTTTATTATTTTTCCCTATCGTAATTTACGAGGTATTTGTAAAAATGTAATAAATCTAAATTTGTGTCCTTATATGTATAGTTATTGTAAAATATTCAAAAAGTACCAACTTGCACAAACTGGACCAAAGTAAAAAGTTAATTAGGACCTACCTAAACTGAGAGAAGAATTGGGGAAAAAGTACAAAAAATCTTAATAAAAACTATACTGAATAGTAATCTGATCATAGACTGCCAAAAATAAAGTATTTACTGAATATAAAGTTATTTTTATAATATGTGTACAGTATGGTAATTTTTAATAAGTTGTTTTGTAATTTTTCCTCAAATTCTTCTCTCAGTGTATATTTATTTACTTGTGGCATGTTTTAAATTTCTCGACTACTTGCTTGGATATTCCGCCACTCTGAAATATTGATTTTGCTAACTAAAAAAATATTTAAAAGTTTATTATTTAAAATTATCAAAGCGGTGGCTACAGCATATTTATTTTTACAGATATACCTACAGTATGTCCGATCCAAAGAAAAAGTGCAGACAATACAATGTCGAATATTTGAAGTATGGTTTTATTCAGTCGCCTTCTAATAAGGCATTACCAATGTGTTTAATTTGCCAGAGAGTTTTCTCAAATGAAGCCATGAAACCTTCACGATTACAAGAACATTTGACCATCCCGACAGAAAAGACAGAAATTTATCATATTTTGAAATGCTCAAAAAACAACATTTCAAACGTCCAACTTTAGCTAGTATCTTTTCAGCAGCATCAAAGCAAGACGATGATGGGCTACGTGCTTCTTATAACATTTCCTTACTTATAGCTAAATCAGGAAAACCCCATACTATTGGCGAAGAATTAATACTTAATACTGCCAGCTGTAAGTGAAGTTTTGCGGACTGTACTGCACCAGCCGGCATCTGATATTATTAAAAAAATTCCATTAAGCAATAATACCGTACAGAGACGAATTGACGAAATGTCTGAGGATGTGGAGCGTTCTTTAACTGATTATTTAAAGACTACTGAGTTTTCTTTACAGCTTGATGAATCAATTCTGCCAAACAATGAGTCTTTATTTCTTGCGTACGTTCGCTTCATAAAAAGTGAAAAAATCTGTCAAGAACTGTTATTTGTAAGAACACTGGAAACAGATACTAAAGGCAAATCGATATTTGATGTTCTGGAACACTATTTTACAGATAAAGGTATACCTCTGGAAAATGTCATAACTGTTGCTACAGATGGTGCTCCGGCAATGGTTGGACGACACCGCGGACTGATAGCATATTTGAAAAAAGCGGTACCAAATATACTCGCCGTGCATTGTGTAATTCACAGACAGCATTTAGTTGCAAAAAATCTTAGTGATCGCCTTCATTGTTCACTACAATATGTAATTACTGCAGTTAACAAGATCAGAAGCAGTGCTCTCAATGATAGATTGTTTAGAAAACTGTGTGATGAAAACGACGAGAATTTTAATCGTTTATTGTTGCACACAGAAGTTCGATGGCTTTCGAAGGGTACCTGTCTAAAAAGATTCTATGATCTCTTTGACTCAGTTTTAGAGTTTTTTGAAAGCAAAGATGATTCTTTGAGAGACAATTTATTAAAATTTAGGAGCGATATTGCTTATTTAACTGATTTATACGATAAATTTAATGAAACAAACCTATAGCTACAAGGTGATAATTTGAATTTGATCAAAGCAAAAGGAACTATTTCCTCGTTCGTGTCAAAACTTAATTTGTATAGGCAAAATTTGGGTCGGAGACAATTTCATCAGTTTCAAAATCTTTCCTCTGTGGAGACAAATGATGAAGACATTCTGGTATATTGCCAGCACTTGGAAGCATTTCAAGAAGATTTTAGGAATAGATTTCAGGATATCCTTGGTCTGATTATTCTAGATTGGGTGCTAGAACCGTTCTCAAGTTTAGAAACAGCAGAATTATCACTACAGGAGGAATTGATAGAACTGTCAACAAATGAAGAGTTAAAAGTGAAATTTAAAAATGGATATCAAGAATTTTGGCTGCAATGTCAAATTTCAGTATTATATCCAGCTTTATGGGCTGCATCAAAGAAGTTTTTCAGTGCCTTTCCTTCATCGTATTTAGCCGGAAGAGGATTTAGCATAGTCAGCAATTTAGTCAAAGAAGAGAAATATACTGTCCATAGTGGAGCGCGGTGATTTAAGATTGCTGATGACAAGTATGGAACCAAATATTGACAGATTACTATCATTACATCAAGCTCAGCCTTCTCATTAAAAATGTTATATTATTATTATATTGTTTTTTATGATATGTATTTAAGTTGGTTTACGGACGTTTCGCCCCCGCCGTTTCGCCCCCGACCGTTTCGCCCCTGCCGTTTCGTCCCCAGCCGTTTCGCCCCCGAACCGTTTCGCCCCCGACCGTTTCGCCCCCGCCGTTTCTCCCCCGCCGTTTCGCCCCCGCCGTTTCGCCCCCAGCTGTTTCGCCCCCGAACCGTTTCGCCCCCGACCGTTTCGCCCCCGACCGTTTCGCCCCCGGGATTTTACCTAACATTTTTAACTAGTTGCATTGAATTACAAATACAATCAGGGCCGTCTCAACCCGGGGGTGCAAGGGGTGCGAGGAACCCGGACGAAAAAGTCCAAGGGACGCAAGCCGAACTTTTGCTAGGCTCAAACTTACGCTTTTTGTCTTTTTAAAATTTTCAAAATTCTTTAAAAAAAAACTACAAATAACAAAAATATACAAGTGCGTTTTCGGTATTTTTTACAAAGGCTATTAATGCTTACTATACCTACGATATGCAAATGAAATAAGAAAATCATTTGGATTATTCCAAAAATAATTTCAAAAAGGTGACTCGTAATTTTGACCAATATTGAATGTCGAATTTCACACAACAGGAACAACTTACTATAGGGCTTTTCATCGATTGTCATCTGTTTCGAGCTTCTGTCAAATGTCGTATAATCCGTGTATAACATGAATATACACGGATTATACGACATATGACAGAAGTTCGAAACAAATGACTGTGAATGAAAAGCCCTATTGTTGTTACGTTCGTTTATCTCAATTCGTCAACCTCAAGAACCTCAGCATGATCGTTCTTCTCCATTCATCTGGTATTCTGTTCGTGGTGATTATTTTATGAATAAGAAGTTGCAGTTGTTGTACACTACCATATTTTAAGAGTTAATTTGGTATTTGATTATATTTGGCGTTTCTGGTAAAGATTTTTCGTTTTCTTTTATAAACATTTCTGTCAGGAAGGCCACCCATGTATCCTCTTTTATGTGTTCTATTTCAACTAGTTCTTTCATTTCGCTTCTTTGTTGTCTTATAAAGAGCCTTACTTGTTTCTGTTGTCCAGAGAAATCCATCCTCTAGTCTTTTTGTGAATCTTTCCCAGTAATCTGTTATTGTTTTTCTTACCAATTGATGAGTTTCAGTTCTTACCCTATAGTCTTCATATGATTCTTTCGTTTTTTTCTGACCTATATTTTAGGAAAGTTTTCTTTTTTTTTGGTGACATTTCTTTTAACCTCAAGTGTAAACCATGGTGTTTTCGTAGACCACTTTTGGTTCTTGTTTATTTTTTCGTTCCAGGGTCATCTCCGGTAGCGTCCAGAATATTTACAGAATTGACAGGACGGAATTTTGACAGAATTATTAAAAATAATTAGTAATAAAATATGTCGCCAAGATTGGCCCTGTACCCTTTTTCCTTGCCAAGATGTAGCTTTTACCGTAAAGCTAGCAGCACCCACTGTTTCTTGGAAACGGCTACAGCAATAATTTTTTTTCTTTCGGTAATAAATTAGCAATAAATTATAGTCTTAGTCGGAATTCGGTCTTTGAAATGGTGCTGCTAACTTTACCGACATGCAAAATGAAGTACAAATAAATATCGTATATAAATCGAACCGTTAGTTTTAGTTAACTATAATTTAAAGGTAGTTACAGTAAAACAAACAAAAAAAAATGATCAATAGGTATATGTATTACTAACATTGTATTTATAACTCAATGCAACTAGTTAAAAATGTAAGGTAAAATCCCGGGGGCGAAACGGTTCGGGGGCGAAACGGCTGGGGACGAAACGGCGGGGGCGAAACGGTCGAGGGCGAAACGGTCGGGGGCAAAACGGTCGGGGGCGAAACGGCTGGGGACGAAACGGCGGGGGCGAAACGGTCGGGGGCGAAACGGTTCGGGGGCGAAACGGCTGGGGACGAAACGGCGGGGGCGAAACGGTCGGGGGCGAAACGGCGGGGGCGAAACGTCCGTATCCCATTTAAGTTAAAGTTTGATCAATACATGAATACTGTATTTTTGAATAAAACATTTTTTTTTAAATTTGTTGTTGCTTGGATTAGTTAAGGGGCCGTCGAATCATATTTAAGGTAACCTTTGACCCAAAAAAGGTAATACAATTGTGAATGAAAGTGCGTTACTAATTTTAAGAATGGAAGAGTTTTTTAAGGGGGGCGTTAAGTATTTTATTTTTGGAAAAATGGGCGGTAGGCCGAAAAAGGTTGGGAACCACTGGTTTAGTGTTTGTTTTTAAATTAACTATGGAGTGTGGACAATTATTTAGTTCTTTTAATGAGTTTAAGAACATTTCAAAACAGTACGAAAAAGATAAGAGACTATAAATTAATATATATTTTTTTAGTTATAAATAAAATAGTATTACCGGCCAAGATTAAAATAAAAGGAAGACCTAAAGCTTTCACAATAATAATTAACTTGTTCTGAAGCTATTATCTTTGTGGCATTTTTGTAATCAACTATTCTAAATGGGAACCAAGCCACAATTTAACTAAAAAAATTGATTTTATTAACGTTTCGACGTCTAAACCGGATGTCGTTGTCAAAATACAATATATTATTAAGTTAAACAAAAATGTTGTTGCATAGTAAAAAATTTTTTCTAATAATTTATTTAATCTGACTAATTTTTGTATTTTGACAATGACATCCGATTTGGACGTCGAAACGTTAATAAAATAATTTTTTAGTTAAATTGTGTCTTATTTTGTATTTAGCATAGTTGATTATAATAATTCACTTACGTATAAAAATTATTTTAACAATATTTTGTACCTACATGTCATGTCAACTAAATACATATAATTATTTTGCTAACCTAAATATATACTTTTATATATTATATACATTGATTTATTAAAATTAAGTTTGAAACATCTGAATAGTTCTGCTTCCCTTCCCTTAACAAATATTTTTCTATTAAACAAACACTAAACATATCAAAATAGCATGTACCAAAATATATAGTTACTGGGCAAGCCAAATAATGATGTCACTGGCTTGATGAAGTTTAATTCGCGTCCTAACTTTTTTATTTTCGTACACGTTAGCGTGTACCTAGACACAGCGAAATATAACCATAATCAAAACTAATGCAAAACTATGTGACGTCACGGGCCGTTTGAACTATTTTATACCGCAGAAGACTTTAAATATGTATTTCTAAGTTATTACGAGTTTTTGAAGCGTGAAATTTTGGAAATCTCATTTTTAAACAAAACTGAACATTATTATCTAATAAAAAAAATGTGCAAGTTCCCTATTCTAGTTTTTGGGATAAAGATCACCGTCCTCTCTCCGGGAGCTTCAAGAATCCTCAATCGCCGGCGATATAACAACGAGGGACATGTCTAAAGAATCCATAAAATTTTTAAATTAATATAATAAACAATTTGTGTCTACGATATGACACCATTTTTATTTAAGTTCTTAAATGAAATCATCCTATGTTTAACTAAGGATTTTCCAGTTATTTACATATCTTAATGAACCACACTGTAGATAGTGTAGATGGACGAAGGCAATTACAAAAACATGTTAAATCGATTCACTAATGATTTAATGTAACATTGTGTAAGACTCCTTTGTTAAATATTAAAAAAAAGCAGTACAGCAAATGGACGGTTATGTATCTGTCACTCCTGCAAGATCTGAACACAATCTACATATCTGCACTATGACCCCAACACAAATAGTTTTTTTTAATTTAGAACCTTGTTTCGGCGTAGGTTTCCCATTTAATAAAAAACATTCCAATATATATTCAAAGAAATTTCATCTTACATTTCTGGCACCCATATAAATTTATCTTTAGACTCCGAACACTTATTCAAAAATGCCGTGAGCACGTAGGTGTTAGATTTATGTTTCTTGTAGTTGTATAGTTTTATACGAGTGCCAACAGCTAAGGTGAAATATTATATTCTGAACATGACCTTACATATTAGATATGAAAAATAAGTGATTTAGTATCGACCTGTAACTGACAACCGTTTATGCATGCTTCTCCACTGCGACATGCTCTTTTAAAAGTTCTTTGTTCGGTGCAAATATTGATGAAAATTAATGGTTCGATAAAATAGTTTGAGCAAAGAAGTTGTGTCATTTCATATTACAAATTTGTGGTCCGCTCTCACTTACTCACGACCTCACGAGGTTTAGTATAAAATGCCAGCTCTTCATTTTCGCCGATGATGGCCGATCATGTGATTGTCTATGATCGGCACAATCATCGTGCAATTGTCCACGTCCACATAATCGTTCGTAGCATGTTGAACGGCAACCATCAAGATGGACTGGTGTGTTGCTACTGCAACAATTTATTTAATAGCGGTATACAACCATTATGTCAATATGGCCCAACGAAAAGTTGTAAAAAGAATGGAGGAAAAAAAGAGTGGTCTTTGACAACTACCACTACCTTTTAGACAGGATTGTTCGAGATAAAGTCAAATGAGTTTATAGATACATCAAACTTCGCAATTCGATAAACATATTTTTCACTCATCGCTGTGCACTTAGACGAAAATAGCGGATATTTTTTCCGCTATCAAAGCCACTTGCTTCCACACAGCCATGATGTGAACAAGTCAAATTTAGATGAATGGTACACTTCCCGTCGTAAAAAAACTGGTACACTTTTTTTCCCAATGTAAACCTGTGTTCAGACTGGATAGAATAGTTCGTGAATCACTTCGTTGTTGCCATAATAGATAATGGAATTGCACTAAATCTGAATACAAAAAAATGACGTTTAAAAATGTATGAAGGTTTTAGATAGGTATTATTTTTATCACTACCAATTGACCATCATTGAAGAAACCTGGGAAAGCTTGGACGAAGATGAAAATTTATAAATAAATTTATTTCTCAGTGCCCAGAAGATTACAAGAAATGATTAAGAATAATGGAGCTATGACAATATATTAATATTTCAGCAGTTTCGAATTGTAATACATATATTTAAATTCCACTCTTGTTCACTATAAAAGTTATTCATATTGTATTAATTTCGAATCAATTTTTTTTATTTTTCCCGTGTGTTTATTCTAGTATCCCACAACTCAATAGAAGTTTTGTATTTACAGTATAATTTACGAGAAACCAATCACGCTTTTCGATTTTAATTTAAACATAATAATTTAAAGTAATGTCTAGATTTACTATCACTATTTTTGAATTGAAATATTTTCATAAATCATAATAAAACACGAATCAATGTATGGGTACTTAAAATTGAGATGACTGGCAACGTTGCCCTAGAAATTAGAATGACACATTTGACAAGATGAACTTACACAACTTGAAAATTGCGATTTTCGGTTATAAGAGTTGTACCAGTTTTTTTTGACGCGAAGTGTACCTCGAGCGTGAAACATTGGATATTTTAAACATCCATGTGTAAATTCATATCATTTTTATATGTTAATATGACGGATTAATTTTAAAGGGTTTTTATCCAAATGTTTTTTACTTTGGTGGTTAGCATGTTCGATTCAAGAAAACACTGATGATGATGATGATCGGTCAACCGATTGAAAACTAGTTCTGTTTGTTTTATGATGTAGCCCTGTATAGGGATTTTAGCAAATATACCTTTTATAAAGGATTTCATGTTTTTTTGTAATAAATGGTATGCAGCCAACTATAGGAAATTTTTTTCCTCGTGGATTTTTTCTTATACTATTAAATAACACTGTCTTTTATGTAACTTTCTATTGTCCCCCATCGAGGTCCCCTAATTCTTTCAGATTTTGTTTGGACTTCCTATAATATCTTATAACATATCAATATTTTCTTCAGTTGTTTGTGATTACCCAAATTCTAGTAATTAAGAACTAGGTGTTTTATACAGTGTGTCCACGATTGGGGTGCCCAAGAGGACAAACTTTTTTATTTTCAATTTTAGCGAAAAATGTCATTCTTGATAAAAAGTTTTTCTTGTTCTAAAACCCCATAAAACGAAACCAAATTAAAGTTTTACAAATCCTGCTTAATTTTGTAGTCAATTTTATGTAAATCCCTATAAATTTTTGCACTAAGTTCGAAATCGTAACAATAATCTAGTGTTGCCAAGCCATAATGTAGCTTAGTAACTGTCAACTCCGATAAATAATTTGCGATTTGTCATTTTTTTTGGACAATGTTAAGCGTTCAAAAAAGAATTTATCTTGTGATCACTTTTATTGTTAAAATTATTGGAATAATAATTATTTAATTAATAAATAATTGGATGTTTCAAGGAGAACGACAAGGTCTGGTTTCATAAACCAAAGAAGCGAAGGGGTTGTTCTCCCAAGTTATTATTGTTACAATTTCGAACTTAGTGCAAAAATGTATAGGGATTTACATAAGATTGGCTATAAAATTAAGCATGATTTGAAAAACTTGAATTTTATTTCGTTTTATGGGGTTTTAGAACAAGCAAAACTTTTTATCAAGAATGGCATTTTTCGCTAAAATCGAAAGTAAAAAAGTTTTTCTTCTTGGGCACCCCAACCGTGGACACACTGTATATACTAATGATTTCCACAGTTTTTACTATATTCCTTCACTCAACCGTTCTCTCCAGCTCTTTCTGTCTTGTCAGTCCCCTTCCTGTAGATTTCTTCTCTCCATTGTTTCGTCCACTTCATGTCTGAAGGATCTTCGGGGTCTGCCTCTCTTCCTTTTTCCTACCAGGCTCCACTCTGTTATCCGGTTTACCTAACGATTTTGGTCTGCTCTTCTGACATGTCCGTACCAGGTTAATCTCTTCTGTTCGATGTAGTCTATTATGTCTGAGTTCACTCCCATTCTTCTCTTAATAGTGCGGCAGATTCGTGCAGATATTATAAGAATTGCACATTTAATGATACAAGCATATAAATTGGTTCACACATACTGCACATATAAAGGTTCAAATTTAGATATGAGGCCATCTCAGATTTTGCCTTTTACAAAAATGGCGGTCATTCAAAATGGGCGACTATACATATGTGACTAATAGCACGATATATTTTGAATGAAAAGTCCGATTTCAACCAAATTTGGTATACCCTATTTCACGAATATACGACTCTCTTGGATTATCTCGACAACGAATATTTTGCTGTGTAAAATAAGAAGAATGAAAGTAAATTGAAAATTACATTGCTATTGTGGTTTGGAATAATTATTGGAGCCATTTACTTTCGTACTTCCTATGTTGTACACTAAAATATTCGTTGTGGCGATAATCCAAGAAAGTCGTATATTCGTGGAATGACCCATACATAGGTTCTTTTTGTGATTTACAAGACCTATGTCGTGAATTGGAAGAATCGGTTTACCAGAAGTTGTGTTTTTCCTGGTTTTTTATGTAAAACCATTTTATATTATGTAAATAATTTATTTTCAATTTTTTCACCCTGTATATATAAATTTTTAAAATGGGAATACCACCATTAAAAATATGTTTTAGAAATTATTTTAAACTTTTACGTTATGTTAATTACCATTCAATAAATGCATAACTTATCTTTACATGTACCAATGTGTGGCAGATTCGTGCAAATATTATAAGAATTATTGTGCATTTAATGGTAGAAGCATATCGTTTGGACCACATATACTAAACATACAAAAGTTCAAATTTATATATATGAGGCCATCTCAGAGTTTGCCTTTTACAAAAATGGCGAGCATTCAAAATGGCGGCTATACATATGTCAGTGAGGCACGATAACTTTTGAACCAAAAGTCCGATTTCAGCCAAATTTCGCATTAAGGTTCTTTTTTTGATGAATAAGATCGAGGTCTTGAACCAGAACAATCTGTTTCCCAGAAGTTGTGTTTTTACTGTTTTTTTTTTATGTAAAAATATGTTGTTTTTCAATTCTTTCACCCTGTATATAATAATTTTTCATAAAGGTAATATCGCCATTTGAAAAGAGTGTAAAAATATTTTTTAGGAAAGATTTTGAACTTTTTAGTTATATTAATTACCATTTAATAAATGCATAACGTATCTTCACATGTACCTGTGTGCGTCAGATTCATTTTGAATGCCCGCCATTTCTTTAAGACAAAATCTGAGATGGCCTCATATCTAAATTTGAATCTTTGTATGTGTAGTGTGTGTGGTCCAAATTATATGCTTTTACCATTAAATGCACAATAATTCTTATATTATATGCACGAATCTGCCGCACATAGTTTCATAGTAACATGTGAAGATACGTTATCCATTTATTAATTGGTAATTAGCATAACTAAAGAATTCAAAATATTTCCTAAAAAATATTTTTACGCTCTTTTCAACGCCGGTATTAACTTTTTGAAAAATTAATATATACAGGGTGAACGAATTGGTAAAAAACAACATGTTTTTACATAAAAATCAGGAAAAACTTAAATTCTGGTAAATCGATTCTTCCGGTTTAAGACTTTGGTCTTACACATTACAAGAAGAACCTATATACCAAATTTGGTTGAAATCTGACTTTTCGTTCAAAAGTTATCGTGCTATTAGTCACATATGTATAGTCGCCATTTTGAATGCCCGCCATTTTTGTAAAAGGCAAAATCTGAGATGGCCTCATATCTAAATTTGAACCTTTATATGTGTAGTATATGTGGTCCAAATTATATAGGCTTGTATCATTAAATGGGCAAGTGTATCACATATCGGCCGCACTATAATCTCTATGTTATTTAATGTGTATGTTGTTGTTTATGTTCATGTTGTTTATGTTTTTTTTTGTAATAACTGTGACAAAAAGTTTATCTAATGCTATCCCCTCTTTGTGAA
Source organism: Diabrotica virgifera virgifera (assembly GCF_917563875.1). Lineage (NCBI taxonomy): Eukaryota > Metazoa > Arthropoda > Insecta > Coleoptera > Chrysomelidae > Diabrotica > Diabrotica virgifera. The sequence continues at coordinate 50,380,431 of NC_065444.1, forward strand.
TACACACACACTATGTTATTTATTCTATCTCTCCTTGTTTAGGTGTTTTAAAACTCCTTGTTTGGAGTAAAAAAATAAATTCAATTCAAAAATAATTCATAAATTCAAGGAAAAAAGTATCCGTCTTCGTTTGGAGACAAATACTCGAATACTCCAGTCCAAAAATATGTCCTAATCAATGTCTTTTTCTTGAGATATTGAGATAAACCTAACTCTTGATTTTTTCTATACCTACTAAGCCTATTCACATAACATTTACAAGCTATGTGAAAGTCAAATTTCGCCCAACCAGTTCGAGTTCACAAATGCTGTTGGTACGAGAGAGGCTTTGTTTTCAATACAAGTCTTATTCTTTCAGTACAAGTCTTCTCCCAATACAGAGATGCAGAGATGTCAATTGCGACGTATACGCATGTCTGGTTGATTACGAGAAAGCTTTTGAGCGAGTACAGCACGCCAAGATAATGCAAATACTAAAAGAAGCAAGAATTAATAACCAAGATCTGAAAATTATTAGAAACCTTTACCTACTGGAATCAAACTGAAAACCTCAGAGTTAAAGGTGAACAAACCGATTATGTGAAAATCATGCGTGGAGTGACGCAAGGCTGCATTTTGTCCCCTCTAATTTTCAATCTCTACTCTGAAAGAATATTTATCGAAGCTTGGCACGGAACTTAAAAAAGGTATTCTACTAAACGGGTACCGGCTAAATAACATCAAGTATGCAGATGACACCATAGTGTCATTTGCGCAAAACCTAGAAGACCTACAAGTCCTCGTGAACAAAATCACGTATTGCAGTCAACAACATGGACTCATTATAAACGTAAAGAAGACAAAGCTTATGATCATTAGCAAGAAAAAGTTAACAGAAAGTCAGTTCAGTCATCAACTAAACCCTATAGAAAGAGGCACTACAACTACCTCGGCACCATAATTAGAGATGCATCAAGTCAAACTAGTTTGATTTTATTCAACAAACTTGACTTGAAAACCAAACTTTTTTTGTAAAAAAGTTTCACTTGACTTGATTTTAATATCTTTAGGTTTGACTTGAAATTAAACTTCTTTAAACAATTTGAAGTTTGAATATCATATTGCGCAACGTGTTTATTTCCAATTCTAATTGAGAGCGTACCGACTTTTGTTTTGACTTATTTGGATAGGTCTGAATCTGCTACTCCGGAAATTAGTTTGTAGTTCATAAGAAGCATATGCTTGGCTTTTTTGTTACGTTCGTTTTGAAGTGTGTCTGTTTTTAAATCTTCCTCCAGTATAAGTTACCATTCAATCATTTTCGTTGTCTTCCCGCTGATCATCTCCCTATTCGGGAACCTTTGTGATATACCATATATATGATTTGAAATGAATTCAGGATTTTTTTGTAATTTGGCAACAATGTCAACTTAGATCTCTGACCTAGATAATGACGTGCATCGAAATTTATACTGTACCAACCATATGTATTTCCAATTAGCTAGCTAAAAGTAAAATCTTCATTCATTCATATTTCTACTTATTTATCTCCTAGGATAGAAATGAAACATAAATGGGAATAACGTCACTTTTCTACTATTCATAGATTAAAGGTACCCTAATTTCCCAATGCAATTCTTGCTACCTTGATACATAAATAACTCAGTGCACATCCGGGGAATATGATTGACTTTTAATAGGTTTATGGCTCGAGCTGAGAATTTATCTCTCTATCTTGATCACAAATCACACGACCAATTTACTAACCGGATTTCATGAACATTGAGCGAGCATTAAATTGTTTTCAGCAGCACGTCAATAAGGATTTCGATGAGATATTGAATATTTCCGTGCTTTTTTATTGCCGATTTTTACTTCAGTTCTATGACTGCAAATACGGCTTGATGTCCAGGCAGAAAATGTATTATGTTCCAGAGAAATGTTGGCAGTTAAAAAAGCACTAGATATCACTTGTTATTTTTTTATTCAGATATAATTAGTAATATGGTGTATTCCACGAATATACGACTGTTTTGGATTATCGCGACAACGATTATTTTAGTGTGCAACATAAGAAGTACGAAAGTATTTTGCTCTAATAATTACTCCAATAAACAACAATATAATTTGCAATTTACTTTCGTTATTTGCAACAATATAATTTGCACAGTAAAATATTCGTTGTCGCGATAATCCAAGAGGGTCGTATATTCGTGGAATGGGATATATTATATTTTTTAAGTTGCTTCTTCCCTAATTCAAGAATTTCTATTCATTAATAATTTCATAATTGGTGAGGGTGAGAAGATCTTGGGACTATGAGGTTTATCTCCTCTTCTTTTCTTTCTCAGATTTTTCTATTCTTGTTGTCTTTCTCCTAGCCATTGCATAAGATATTATTTATTAATTTTTGTTCTGATCATTATCTCATGATTTGTTTTTCTATTAGCGGATGACTTTTGTCGAAAAAGGTCGATTGTATATCCACAGACTGTCACTTATTTTAATCGATATGTAGTAATACCTATATGATGCCAATAATATGCTCTGTTTTAAAATTTACCACATATTTTCCATAGCAACCTACTTGTTTATAACATTAATCAAATTATAAAAAATTGCTTTTTTCCGCTTCATAGCCCCACTTTTTTTTAACTATTTTGGTTATTATAAGAGGAAAGTTATTCTTACGATGTTTTCGTGAAATGCTTACTTTAAGAGAAGAATGCAAAACGTAAATATAAATGTAAAATATACATAATCAAAAATACAAAAAAAAACAATTTTAGTGTTTGTCGAGGACATTTTTCCACAGGTTGGACATCGAATTAAACAAAAATAAAAAATATGTATGTAGTTTCATAATGTGTGATTTCGTTTTTATTGTATATGGTATGAGTCAGTTTAAAAAATCCACAAACAAATTGATATACCGGTGCGTTTCGGAATATATATAGCCTTGACGAACATGTGAAGCACACTGATTATTTCTTACCCACAAGCTAAATTTTGTTTTAATTGAAAGAGTATGACTAAAAAATTATAGTATCAAGTTTACCCAAAGTTTACCATGGAAACCTACTTGTTTATAACAATTTTTTAACAAATAAAAAATTTCTTTTTTACGAAGCAGGCCTTCATACAGTGGCACAACAAGTAGAAGGCCATGTAAAAAGAAGAAGAACTGTCAGCTGTCACTAACGTTGACATGACAGCTGACTTGGCGGGTTGGAGAAGAGGGTTAAGAATGAAATGACCACGCTTATGATTAAGATGAGATACGAATAGTTCTATTATGTTTATGTATTACGGAAAATAAAAAGTAGTATCCATATCCGTCCCGTTATTTAATGTCCCCACACTTTAATATTTGAAATTAATTAATTTTGTGTTTACTTAATATAATGTGACAAGTGGTTTGTTGTATGGCAGAAAAATTCCAATGAACTGAAGGCAAAAGCTACAAAATAGCCATAAGACCAGCTAATGCGTACGGAATTGAATGTTGTGAAGTTAAAACGAAAGACAAACAACGAATGCATGTGGCGGAAATGAGAATGCTTAGGTGGATGAGTGGATTGACAAAAAAGGATAAAATTAAGAATAAGACTAGGTTAAAGGAAGCCTAGATATGGCAAAAATTGATGCCAGAATGAGAGAGCATAGGTTAAAATTGTTTAGTAATGTTCAACGTCGAGCGGCGTTATCTAACTGCCCCACGAACTACCTGGGCCCATTAATACCAAATACTTGCTGTCCCATCGCCGAGAAAGTTGGGGATTATGTCTCTCAATTTTGTGATTACCTAGTTGATAATTTTGTTCTGAAGCTATTTCCTTGTGGCATTTTTATAATTACGTATTTTGTATGGGAAATAAGCCACAATTTTACTAAAAAATGAATTTATTAACGTTTCGAAGCCCAAATCGGGTTTCGTTGTCAAAATACAAAATACTATTAAAATAAAACAAACATGTTGTTGCTAAGTAAAAAAATTCTTCTAATAATTTATTTAATCTGACTCATTTATATTGGCAATTCAGACGTATATTATACATTTTAAAGTAGAAGACATCAAAATGATATCGCCAATATTCATGAGTTGCGCTCCTGGGACGACTTTACTAAAAGATAGTTCATTCGATTACATGAAATCAATCCCAACTCAAGAATATCCGTCGCAAAAAAAATCATAGCATGTGATCTGTCTTTAAAAAGACAACCAAATGCAACGATGACAGTAAAATTCTCGCGTTAGAGATTCCATAGTAAATCACGAGGGAAAACCAGGAAAAAACCTCGTGATACTATCCCGACATCGTAAGTATTTGGTCTTACATATAATCTACCTTCAAAAAACTAATACCAAATTCTGACTAATATGTTTAAATTATAAATAATATTAATATTACATAGATATACAATAAGTAATACTAAAATATAAAATTTGTACTAACTCGATATGTTATTGACTTACTAATCGTGGTATTTTCTTTCCATTGACTTCCTCTTTCAGTATGGGTAACCACATCTTACTGCATTCTACCGAGGAATTCGCGACACAATTGGTTTCATTTTGCAACTCATGAATATTGGCGACATCATTTTGAAGTCTTCTACTTTAAAATGTATAATATACGTCTGAATTGCCAATATAAATGAGTCAGACTAAATAAATTATTAGAAGAATTTTTTTACTTAGCAACAACATGTTTGTTTTATTTTAATAGTATTTTGTATTTTGACAACGAAACCCGATTTGGGCTTCGAAACGTTAATAAATTCATTTTTTAGTAAAATTGTGGCTTATTTCCCATAAAAAATACGTAATTAGTTGATAATTATTTAACGGAATATTCAACATTTCCACCTTACATGTGGGCTTCAAATTCATCATCTCTTATATTTACTACAAACGCATGTAAATTATTTCACTCGAAATTTAACGAATGTTTTTATAAATCACATCCTGACATATTTAAATTTACAGATATTTTGTTAAATTTTCAAGCAGAAGTATATGTGAAAATTAGAACTGCACATAGATTAGAAAAAAAATCTTGATAAAACGACAAAAAGGAAAGTTGATTTTATTGAAAATAGGCTAAATTAATATTACGTTAATCAAAACATTACTAAATTAGACTTCATTAAGTCAGTTTGCAATTATTATGCAGCTGATTATTAAAATCTGAAATATAGTGTTCACTCTTACTTATTTTAATCATTAATCAGATTAGAAGTAAGCATTGTTATTGTTTAACTGTAGTTTTTGTTATTGTACATAAGTTAATGTAGATTTATAAATAAACTTTATTCGATTATATTGTTATAGTTTCATTATTTAATCATTTAAAATTTTCGCTCATGCTTTGGGAATTGGGTTCCATTTTGAATACAATTAAGTAAAATAAAAACTATATATGTCCACCAACATATTATGTAAGTACCTAGGTAGCGTGGGGCAGTTCGTAGTCGCTTTTAATCCTACTATAAAACTGGACCCATTTAAATCTAGGTAGCGTGGGGGAGTTCGTAGTCGCCCACGTCGAGACATTAACCACCCAATACGAAGGATTGCTGATATCCGAGTTCCTGGAAGTTGTAGGAGAGGAAGACCAAAGAAAATCTGTTAGAAGAAGCTTATGCAGGACACGTGGTAAGGGCGATTGATATTCATATGACCCAAGATCCAAGACAAAGAGAATGATGATGATATAGTCAGATTCCATATCAACTTCGAGGTAAGTCTTATCACCATTTATTCCATAACCGGTGTATGTTGATAAATAATCGATAGGGTTTCTTATCAAGTTGTTCTGACCATTAATTTAAAATATACAAAGAAAATATACACTGTATCTTCTGAAGAATCAGATAAAAAGTAAGTAAAACTGTTCGTTCTAGAAATGAACAATAAAAGTAACATACATATAGCTGAAGCTCTAGAATTTAGTAATATTTTGTTAGCGATATTGAGAGTTCTTATACTAACGGCTATCTTCCATCTTGCTATAGTTTAATTTCGTCTAATGCATCATCGATGTCCCTCTCTGCATGAACTAGCCTTTATATTATTCATTAATATTTTTAAATGATATTAAAATATGGACTTGACACAAAAACATTATAGTCCATTCTTTGACGGTTTTTGCGGTAAATTTTAAAGAACCGCTTGGATTGACTTGAAATTTGGCACACATATAGATAATCTGTTAAAGAAAAAAAAGTGATATTGTGCCGGTGTGTGCTTTTGCTCTGGGGGTGGGTACCACCCCTTCTCGGGGGTGGAAATATTTAACCTTAAAATAACCTCGGAAATTGATTTTCGGTAAATTGATATTTAGCAAGTTATTCACGATCGAAATTGATGATTTCCTACATGAAAAATGCATGTTTTTGAGTGGATTTTCAAAAATATCTCTAAAATTATGCATTTTTACGAAAAAGTCATTATAATCAAAAAGAAACCTATTAAATTAGTAAATGGAGTAATGGAGTGGTGTTCATTAAATTATTATAGCAATAGCACAACCGAAGTTACAGCCTACTTAAAATCGGGGTTTTTTCGAATTAACCTTGAATCCAACATTTTATCATTAAATAACGCAAAAAATAGAGATTTTTAGAAAAAAATTATGGAGAGATCTTTTAAATATTTTACTTATACCTTTAAACGGTGCTATGATAAAAGTGATTTGGATAAAGAATGGCTGAGTTATTTCAAAAACAAAACGATTATGTCGTTGAAAAATCAAAAGAATAATTACTTAAATTGGTGAATTTTCCACAAAAATAAAAATTAACATTATTCCATACACAATTAGGTTTATTTATAGCCTGACTACGCGTTCTGATATTTTAACCAGTTTAAAGTGCTTAGGTTTGAAAAAAATTTCAATTTAGTATTAAATTATTTTTTGATTTTATAAATGTTTTCCATTTTTCCAAAATTACTTGAAAACTAAAAGACATCTGAAAACTATATATCAATACTAAAATGTAGTATTTTTTATACTAAAACTTATTCAGTTTTTTTAATGTCTCTATGGTAAACACTGAGTAAGATATTTATATTTCAAGTTTGCACGTAAGTGTGAGAAGCAGTTTTCGAACCTTTTTGAATCGGATGCTTTAAAAATCAAAGATCTCCAGAAAGTCCAGCTTCTGAATACTTTTAGCACTTACAATTCCCTACAAAATAAGCTTTAGAACAATGAAATATCTTGAAAATTACAGAAGTTATCGTTAAAAAACCATATTGAAACTTATGTCGAATACTTTTTAAGCGTTGATATAAGTCTTTTATTTTTTTTATGAAAAAGGAGCATCGTATGAACAAAAAGAGAAGATATATTTTCTGTCATAAATTAAAAAAGTAACTCAAAAATGCTTTTTAATTTGAAATACCTCAGTGACGTACTATTTTTTTTTAATTCAGATTAGTACCCGTTTGCGCGCCAATGGTGAATACAAAATTCTTAATAGTAAGTCTGTTAATAAATGCGTAATAACTACCTCTTAAAAGCCACCAAATTTTATTTGCATATCTCAACCGGTTTTAGAGCAATCAATAAATCTTCACTTTGTAAGAGAAATCTCAACACTCCGTATCTTGGAACTTCATTAGCTACGACTCTGGTTTTACTAGGTATCCAAACTTCATACATACACAGATTTTTTCAGATTTTCATAATCTATATTTTTGTTTGGAATATTTTTTCGATAAAATACTTACTTTCTGAGTTATTTGCGAAAAACCTTCTAACAACGTGGTTCTTTTGTTGAAAAATGAACATATTCACTCGCAAATAACTCGAAAAGTATTGACTTAGTGAAAAAACTTTATAGAACAAAAGTTGCTTAGAATTAGTCAATTTATCCATTTCCGGACTTATTTTGCACCTATATTTTTCACCTCCGAGAAGGGGTGAAACTCACCCCCAGGGCAAAAGTACACATCGGTACTATATCACTTTTTTTCCTTAACTGATTAGCTATGTGAATGACAAATTTTATGTCAACCCAAGCGATTGTTTAAAATTTACAGGTTTTGCAATATTTTACCGTGAGTGAATGATCTAATAAATCTATTTGTAGGGGTAATTTATAAGGGTTGAAAATATTAAATACTTAATAAACTAAATTGCAAACATAAAATAAAGTTTAGATCACTACAAAATACATCATTACCTAAGTTAAAGTTACAAAATATTTTTTATACAAATTCTTATTTAGAGGGTAGTTTTTAAGGGTTAAAAATAGTTATAAACTATAAAATACATTTCAATATAAGAAACAATCAAATTCACATATTTAACATACTATTTAACGTACCTACACATAATTTAGATTTAAACAACGCTTATATCGGCTGTTTTTAATTTTTGGTAAAAAAGGGTAGTTTCACCCCTTAACAATAAAAAGCACACATTGTAGTCATATCACTTTTGAAGAGAAGGATAAGATGAGCTTATTTGCAAAATTTCTTCTAAATCGGAGCGGTTCTTTAGAATTTAGAGGTTTTGCAATATTTTACCGTTAACGAACGTACTATTAACCAGTATTATTAAGCCAAATGAATAAACGGACGGACACAATCAAGCACAAAATAAGATACGTGTTTCGCCTCAGAAGAACTACACCTTGCAGAAGTTATTTCAGAGATAACGGAATTTTAAGCCAAGCCGCACACCAAAGAAACATGAAACGAAAAACATGAAACATGAAACGAAAATGTTTCATGAAAAGAAAACACTGCTAAACAAATCTCAAAGTCCGCCTACCAATGAAACGAGTGTGATTCATGCTCATGATACATTTTTATTTTCGGAGAGTTTCATAAATGGCCGGACATATATTTGTTTAGCATTGGTTTATTTCCATGAAACGTAATTTACGTTTCATGTTTCTTTGATATGCGGCCTGCCTAACACTTCCACTTTATATATTTTAGAAACGGTTTGTTTAATTCGTAGACACCTTCATGCCTTTCCAGCAAGGCTAAATCATCTCTACTCCACCAGAAATTCAACCTTTGATATTTATTCACCGATCCCGTCGAATGATCTCCCTTTACAACTTAAATCTGCAACATCTTTCCCAAAGTTCCGTAAAATGACAAAAGCCTATCTGTCTAAAATTCTAAAAGACCATATTAGAACCATAAAAGACACAATAGAAGAATTTCTTAATGAATAACTAAGAAAATTGGGTTTCACATGCAGCAGCTTAAACTTATTAGTTCCTAATGTTGTATTTTATTTGTTGTATGTTCAATTTGCAATTTATATAAATTTTGCAATAAGTTGCTTTTGTTTTTGCTTTACTTTATTTATCTTATATACTGTATATTGACCATTCATCTAATTTTAGTAAATTGTATAATTTGTTATTTGTTATTGTTATGTTTTTAACTGAATGCAAACTTTGTCCAAGGTACTCGCCAGAGTCGTAAGAAGCAGAGTGGAAAGGCACTTAAACGAGCAGGTTGGTGAATACCAGGGAGGATTCAAAAAGGGCAGATCCACCATAGATGAAATATTCGTGTTGAAAATGATTCAGAGCAGTACATACGAGCAACAGTTAAACCTCCTCTTTATAGATCATGTAGAAATATGATTTACAACATGTAAATCATATTTCTCGATGTCACCTATTTTATAAGGTTGCTAGTTTCATCTACTAAGCAGAACGTAAGTATTATCCACATTTTTCTTTAACTAGTCATAATTTTAACCTTTTGCATTCATTCTAACGTGGAAATACTTCGTTCTAGGCACTGAAGATGATCTGATCTAGATCGAAAACGTTTTGCGAATCCTTTTGGATGACTTTTTAACAGTTTTTCAATAAACTTTTTATACCATGGTACAAACGAAGTTTTTACTTGTTCTGTATAATGAGTAATACTATTACAAACCGTAAGTAAGTGGTCAGTGTTATTTTATTAGAGGCTCTCGTTAATTTTAATTTTAAAAATCAAATGAAATAGCTTCAGAAGCTACGAAAGTAATCAAATAAATAACATCTACAGGGAAATATGTCAATAAGTAAACAGACTCTCACACTACTTCTATTAATCCACTCACTGGACCATAAAGACCATTTTTTAAATGTATAAGTTATCGAACACCCAGTTCTACCAGTCATCATCTAATAAGTTTAATTACAATTGCGGAAGTCGAAGACAATTTGAGGTTGGAAAAAGTGACATCTGGGTATGGGATAATTAAATAATTATGCAGAAAATTGGCAGGTGAGAATTAACATATAAGATTTAAATGTTTCTCCTACCGATAATGACATAGTGGAAACAACGGAATGAATAAATATAATCGAGATAGGTCAGCGCCGCGATTTAAATAGTTTTAAGGGGAAATTTTACTCTCAATGTATAGAATACATACTTATATGTATGTGAGCAATATTTTTATTTTTCGACCACTGTTGTAGGGGGATATCTGCACATTTTTACTAAATTTTAGTATATTGATTTACCTTAAAAAAGTAACCTATAGACATATTTTTAGTCCACGAGGTACCCCTGGGCTTGAGCTGTGCCCCTCAAAAGGGTCAAGAATATTCGAAGAGCTGTAAATCTGAGCTCAGTGGACTGATTTTAGCTATCAAAGGTCTCACTTTCCTTGTGATCATGTCAACTTTTTGATGAAATAATTTGAAAAGCGTAAAAGATACGTTGTATTTTATTGGTTAAAAAGAACGAAAAGAAAACTTACAAAATTGTAGATATGATTTTCAAGTAATTGTCACTGTCATTTAACTAAATCACAATTATTTTTTATTTAGCGTAAATGCCTCGACAACTAAGGCCACTGGTATCGTACGGTTGATTTCGCAATCAGATGTAATGTGTAGTGTGTGTGTTGAGTAAATGTCTTGTTACTTAGTAAAGTCGACTGTATTGTCTTTACAAAGAGACATCTGCGGTCTCTCCGGTGAGTACCGACCCCACAAGGATAAAAATTATTTTTATTTATTAAATTTTAATAAAGAAAAAATTCCTACCCAGCTGGGATTGGGATTTAAACTCACAACTCACAACACTCGGATCCAAAGGTAGGCCCTCTTACCACTGATCTATACAGTGTGGGCCAAAGAAAACAGTCCACCTCGATATTTGGCAGTATTTATTAGATTTTGAAGAAATGACGAAACAGGTCGATTTTTGATCTAAGGGGGACACATTTTTACGGTACAAGCATCTGTCATTTGTCAATCCCCTCCCTTCCACTTCCCCCACCCTTATTTTTAAATATGGAATAGAAGTCGTGTGCTAGCTCATTTGAAAGGTTATTCAATTCTTTAGTCAGTAATATAAACATAATTATTTATACAGGGTGTCCAAGAAAAAAAATATTTTAATTAAATTAATTGATACAAAAAGAAAAATGTATGTAATTTATCTAATTTAAAATACATTCTACTGCTGTCACAAAACAGAAAAAAATGCTTTTTGATAAATAAACATTACTTTTCGCTTAATTTGAATGTTCAAGCTGCCACCCACCTGCCTGTTCTGTTGGTGGGTTGAATATTGAATTTAAGCAACAAACAATGTTTATTTATCAAGTTTGTTTGCTGTCAGCAGTAGAATGTATTTTGAGTTAAATAAATTACATACATTCTTCTTTTTGTGTCAATTAATTTAATTCAAAATAATTTTTCTTGGAAACCCTGTATAAATAATTATATCAATGTTAGTATTATTGAATAGAGAATTGAATAACCTTTCAAATGAGCTAGCACACAACCCCTATTCCATATTTAAAAATAAGTGGTGGGGGATGTGGAAGGGAGGGGGTGACAAATGACAGATGTATGTACCGTAAAGATGTGTCCCCCTCAGATCAAAAATCGACCTGTTTCTTCATTTCCTTCAAATTTAATAAATACTGCCAAATATCGAGGTGGGCTGTTTTCTTTGGCCCATTCTGGTACTAATTTCTCACGAGTTTGAAAAGTTGCGGTACGAGCGCAAGCGAGTGCCGCAATTCAAACGAGTGAGACATTACCTTTCTGCACGTGTTTCACACTATACTTTTTCTACAAGCACAGTTTTTCCTAAAAATAAAAATCACAATTTCCAAACGACGCGACGATTAATTATAATAGGTACCTATGTGATAAATTTTAAACTGTATTTAATTAATACCTACTAATCAATTTAAATTCCTTATACCTAAATAAATTGCACAGAAATCAGTTAAAAAATTAATGCACTGCCTTAATTTGTTTAAATTTAAACAATTATTACACATTATTGACATTATATTTATGCAGTCACGGATTTACACAAAACCTACTTCATTCGACGTCTCTTGCACAGGTTTCTAAATCCTTATTGGTTATTTGATAATTATAAAATGTTTAATAAGAATAAAATTGTAAAATAAAACAGTTGTAACATCCATAATTTAGTTTCTATGCTATAGTTAGTGATGAGCAAAACAAGAACAAGACCAAGACCAGCCTAGTCTTGGTCTTGGTCTTGTTCTTGCAAGCTTGGTCTTGGTCTTGGTCTTGCAGCTAAAAGGCAGTCTTGGTCTTGGTCTTGGTCTTGCACTAGCCGGTCTTGTTCTTGGTCTTGGTCTTGCTGCAAGAGTCTTGCTGGTCTTGCTTTTTTGGTAGTAATAATTTGAACCAAACAATTTCGAATAAAATGTACATTGAAATAAATAAAGATGTGAAGAATGAAACTATATTTTTTGCTTTAAAATTTTAACAGAATGTAGAATGTAGTTTTAAACGGATACCAATTTTAACATTATACATTCACCTAATGACCTAATTATTTCATTAAAAAGTATGTTTCAAATATAAAGGTTTATTTTCAAATTTCAATTTTAAGTTGAATTGAGACACAGATATAAAAGAAAAAGTTATTAGTTACATTTTATTTTATTTGGCAAAAAAATTTATTTACAAGGCAAAAGCAAAACTGTGTTTTTTTATGTGGACAAAAAATTAAAAAAAAACCCTTCAATTTTAACCAGATGTAAAATTCCTTTTGAAATGATGTATCGAACGTGAACACTGATTTCTCATTAAAAAAAATTATAAAAAAAATTATTTTCAGTTCATATGAACGTTTAACCCATAAAGTAACCCCTCTGTGGCGCAGTGGTAAGAGCGCCTACATTTGGATGGAAAGTCCGAATGGTGGTGAGTTCGAATCTCACCAGGGTCAGGAATTTTTTCATTTATTATAAATTAGTGGATGAAGATAGTTTCTATCCTTGTGTGATCGGTACTCACCGGAGGGACCGCAGACGTTCGGATACAATTAGCGTCTCTTTGCAAAAACAATGACGACTTTGCTAAGTAACAAGACATTTACTCAACATATACACTACACATGACGCTAATACTCATGTTGTGACTGGCTGAATGACATAAAGTCCATGCCATTAAAAAAAACCTATAAAGTTTGTACACATACTTAGTAAACATTCTGCATATACAGGGTGGCTGTATAGTGTGACAAAGCTCGATGTTTCGGAAACTGTTCATAATAGAGAATAACTGAAAATAGAAAAATTAAACAAAATCATTTTCCGAAGAATCCAGTATCACTCAAAAAAATTTCATTATTTTTAGCTTTTAAGTTCCAATTAGAAACAAATATGGCGGAAAATCTATTATACTGGAAACTGTTGAACTGTCATAGGAATAATTTTATTTCTGTTTCTACATATACCTACGGTTTTTTAAATGTCATTTTTGGGTAGTACCATTGATTATAGTATTGGAGTATAGTATACCCTCCAATACTATAATCAATGGTTTGTCGAAATTGCAGGCTGCTCTGCTCTTTCACCCTTTTTGAAGTGGACGGTACATCCTGAGCAACATCTGTTTCGGTTTCAGAACTTTCACTTTGAACATAACTTTCGCTATCACTAATATATGGCGATAATTCCGGATCACTCATCTTTTTTCACTTTTGAGTTTACTCGTATTTGCGACTACTTCTTAAAAGCTCAAAACTAAAGACTGTTGTAGGTAAATGGGTCTAAGAAATGCAAGAGATTAAAGTATATTGTTATAACGGTAATGTTTATCAGTAGGAAAAATCTGCATTTACAACCCTTTAAACAATGTTGCAATTACCGGCCTTCGGTTGTGTCATGTCTTGTGTTTTGCATTCTGTCGATACCTGCCACCGCCTACCTTCAGACCACGTCTTGAGTCTGGATTATTGTTTATGGCCCCTGTATTTTACTAAAATGTTAAAGAAAAAGAGCTTAGGTGTCACAATGGTCGGAGACCTTCAATTCACGGATTTTACGAAAAGGGATTAACAGTTTATAGTTTTAACAGATAATGATCTGCTCCTTTCACTCGAACACTGTAGTATTTATCCTACGAGGGTCAAATTTAAGAACATAAGAAATTAATAAAAATCATATATTTTTTTACTCTATTTAATATAATTAACTTTTTTTATAAACTAACTAAAACATACTTTTTTTTAATAAATACGTACATATTTACCATACCTATTTATAGACCTAATACTATAACATAATAACTAAGCCTAATGGGGAGTTATAAACGCTTAATTCTGTAATTTGTTATCTTGCAGTTCTTTAATTTTATTTAAACTACATTGCTCTCGAAGCACGAGATATTCGCACTTTTTATTATCACATATTTTTGGATTGAATACCCATTATGACATTTAAAACGTTAAAAATATTCGGATGTGGGTAGTAAAAACTAGAATTTAAAACACACTGAAATGATTCGCATGCATTTCAAGTGAGGCACATACTATTTGTACTACTGGCCCTTTCTGGGGAAAACCTACATTCTTCCAAATAGTTTTCAACTATGAGATCAGTAAAATTCTTTACGCGTTTGTCATCCGGGATTTTCACAAATAATTCAACTTCCAACTTTCGTTGATTGTAAAAAATTAATCCAAAAAATAATTTTAAAAATTTCCCAGTATCGAAATTTTTGTCATTATATTCAGAAACTGAACCTAAGCTTTGGATTTTGCGATATCAAGCTTGACACATTACAGTCGACAACCAACCAGTTATTTTTTATTCAGGGCACAATGCTTTCACAGCATTGTGAATCCCTTTTCAAAATCTATTATGATATTTTTTGTATTAATTTTAAATTTAACGACCTACACTTTTCCTCCATTATGCGAAAAGAATTGAAATAAGTGTCAGTATTTTTATTAGACAAAAAAGCGAAAACTACTGGTAGGTACATAAAAGCCGTTTTTAATTGCATTTTTTTTAAATGGATTACGCTATATGTAATTACATTTTTTTGTCTTACAAGTAATTTCAATTGTCCTTGAACTGTCGCCGTTTGAAAACTTGCCTTCTGGACACTTTGAAGGTTGAGAAAATGCAAACCGTTTGACTTAATCAAAACGACTTAAAAATATAACCAAAATATTATGTATTTTAAAAATTCGATATTGTTTAAGGTTTATTACAATGTCAGTATATATTATTGAACTAAAAAAATAAAGTTAAGTAAATAATAAAAAACCAATTTTTCTCAAAAAAGTGCAAGAGTCTTGCAGGTTGGTCTTGGTCTTGCGCAGTCTTGCAAGGTTCGGTCTTGGTCTTGGTCTTGTTCTTGCAAGCTTGGTCTTGGTCTTGGTCTTGCAACCAAAAGGCGGTCTTGGTCTTGGTCTTGGTCTTGGTCTTGCTGCAAGACCAAGACCAAGACCGCAAGACCAAGACCAGTCTCGCTCATCACTAGCTATAGTTAAATATAATAATTGTCTTATAGGTTATATATTTGTCTGAAGTTTAACCACGGATGTAAACAGAATATAACGTTACTCAGAATGCGGTAGTCCACGGATGTAAACAGAATATAACGTTACTCAGAATGAGGTAGTTAACTTTGCAGAAAAGAACTTTGCGGCACAGAAACGTCACTTTGCGGCACAGAAACGTCACTTTTCTGCACACTAATGTCAAATATCTTATACTGTGAGAAAATATCAAGTTTGCTAACATAAAACCGTGCAGAAAAGTGCACTTTGAATAGTGGTTGTAGAAAAAAAGGATTTTTAAATACCTATCCAGTATATGACTTTGTTATGGTTTTATGATTTTCAACTAATTGTCAAAATTTTACTAAACGAGGAAAAAAAATTAGATAAACCTGCAAATGAAAGTGTTTTTAAATACCTTTCAAAAGAGCATCATCATTCTCTTTGCCTTATCCCTATGCGGGGTCGGCTTCCCTAATTGCATTTCTCCACACAATTCTATCTTGGGTCATATCAATGTTAATCCCCTTTACCAACATGTCCTGCCTTATCGTCTTCTTCCAGGTCTTCTTTGGTCTTCCTCTCCTACTCCTTCCAGGAATCTGCACTTCAGCTATTCTTCGTATTGGGTGATTAACGTCTCGACATTGAACATGACCAAACTATCTTAACCTATGCTCTCTCATTTTGGCATCAACTGGTGCCACACCTAGACTTCCCCTAATATACTCATTTCTAATTTTATCCTTCTTTGTCTAAGGCAGTGACAAAAAATCGCATTTTTTGTCATTTGTAAACTGATAGTTCTTTTGCATGACACTCTTAAATTGCTTAAAAAATGTAGGTGAAGGTAGTTCGATATGCATACAATTTCTACTTATTGATCTTTTTGCTTCATAAGTAAGCTAACACACGTCGTTGTTCATGATTTCTCTCATCTGATTATTTTGCAATATTAGAACTCAACGAATTATTAAAATAGATAAAAAAACTTAAATTTTAAGCGTTTCAGCAAGCCATTAGGTGGTCGAGCCCCAAAGTTATGGGAGTTTTAGTTTTAACTAATCTGACGTATCAAATACGTGAACTAGTATTTAGTTAGCTAAACTGCCAGCTAGTACTGCTGGCAATATAGAGCGACAAACTACGCGTCACCTCGTTGCATAAGGTCACCTCCGGAGGGTAAAATAACAAATGCACGTACTGGATAGATTTTTCTTTACAAATGCTCGTTTGAAAGGTATTTAAAACCTCTTTCATTTGCAGGTTTCTGCATTTTTTTGTTGTTTAATTAACTGACATTAACAATTAGTTGAAAATCATAAAATTTTGTAGGTGTTCGTTTCGTTCTTCTTAACCTATAAAAAAATATTTTGCAGTTTTGCAAATTATTTCATCAAAAAGGTGATCATAACAAGAAAAATGAGACCTTGTGCGCTAAAATTGGTCCACTGGACTCAGCTTTTCAAATATAGACCCTATTTTGACCCTTGCGAAGGTCATAGCTCAGGCCCAGGGTCACCCAGTGGACTAAAAAGTAGCTATAGACTACTTATTTAAGGTATAATAATATACAAAAGCATCAATCACATTTAAAAAAAGAGGATATAACAATACCTACGCTTCTTACATTGTGATTATTGGCGTATTTAATTAGCACATTGGTAATCATTAATTTAATAAATAAATAAATTATAAAGAAAAACTATGTTAATAATAAATTAAAAAAATCTAATAAAAATGTGAATTATTTGTTGGTAATTTTTCGCATAAGTACCTACGTATAATATGTATAAATGCGACAGAGACGCACCATATAGTGCGGTGCGCCGCAGCAGCCTAAAAATCGAGTGGACGCACAAAATTCACTATTAAAAATCAACGGCATGAATTGAAATAAGCCTCGATTACTCTTTAGATTCTTGAAACTGAATATTTAAAGTTCAATTTAGGTACTTAATAACCTCAAAAATAATAATTTACATATAAGTTTGCAAGAATCGAAAATTTTTGCATTTTTCAAATTTTAAATTGCTTATAACTCGAAAACTTTTAACTCGAGAGAAAAAATAAAAGAGACTTTTTTATTAGGTGTAAGTCAAAAAATGTAAAAAAAGTATTTTTCGGGTCAGACAACGATGAGTTTTCGAAGTTGTTTATTAAAAAAAATGTTTAAAAAACTTCTGCCCAAAAATTTCGCCCGGCATCCGTCAGAGTTCTTTGAACAGGAATCCGCAGAGAAACCGAATCAGGAACATTTTTCCTACGGGAGTGACCTCACAACCTGGACTAATAGGCTGATGCGAGTTTGTAAATAAAAAAATCTTTCAGAACCGTTATCTTAAAATGAGGAAAATGAGAAAAACATGATACACGTTTGCGTTTTACCCCATCGATAAACTCCGCTTCTTACATAAAGACATTATGCAACGCCACTGACTAAATAATGACATACATACTGGAAAATAACAACAGACTGAATAAACTTGGTCGAGATGACTGAATAGGGTAATATATTATTCCGCGTGTTCAAGCTGTGCAATTGGTAAAGTAATTGAATAAATAATTGATGAATGTGTTTCAGATGATTTTCTCGAACATCGACTAGGAATTTATAGTAATTGCCGCCATAAATTCTGGAAGAGAATCTTGACTTTAAAATTAATATTTACAGTTGCGTGTGTATCCAAATTAAGTTATTTCAAAGTACAGCTTGAACTAGAAGCAGGAAGGGGGTTGGGGTATTGCGTTTGCACTGTGTTACACGAACACTGACGTCTCCCATGGCGTGACGTTTTTAGATATATCTACTGTTTTTAGTTGATTTACAGTAGACTAATTACTGCTGCTTATGAAAATGTGTTTTAGCTATTGATTGGCTGGTTAAAACTTGATAAGACATGTACGTGCACACCGTTGCATTATAGGTGTCAACGCCCGTGCGGTAGGGATCTATGGGAAGTATGACTGAGTAGCAACCTCTTATCTCTTTCCGTACTGCTCCCTCATAAGCCGATCATACACCAGCATATTCCAGTCTAAGCCTCAGTTTCATATTAGAATTTTAAACTGATGCGTTAGCCTTTTTTATTTTTCTATTCGCCGGGCCAGGCATTGATGGACTTACATCGACTGGAACACCGAACACCTCGTAGAGAAGCGAAGTGAGGTTAACCGTCTGCCTCGCATGGCTGTCTGACCGACCATATAAAACATATCAATCCAATATTAGTCTAATAAAATAATAAAGAAAATTAATATAAATCGCGTAAATAGGGCTGAATTTGGACAACGTCGTTATATCTATGGTGATTTACCTTTAGCTCCGGTGTCGGTTTGGTTTTGATGATTGCAGGCAGGCGCGGATGGGGGGGGGGGCAGACTTACCTCAACTCAAATATTATATTTTCCAGATTTAGTCATACGACTCACACTTGCTCTAAGGATAAAATACACTATATAATCCCAGATACTTACGGTATCAAAAGGATTGATAGACAATTCACGACTATTAATCTCACTGGTCGTTCTTTACCATCAAGGTTAACCTTTCTACTTTCTACCATCAATGGGTAGGTACGCATGGATTATCTAGTAAAATACAAATTTTTATATCTTTATTGTATCTCTTTATTATATATCTTTATTTTATCGCAAATTTGAAACGTGACTTTTCATGAGATAATTAATGTATATACCCAGTGTAATGTATTTGCATTTTAAAATATAATTTTTGTTATTCATTGAATTGATAAAAATATTTCCGTTATTTATGGTTCCACCGGTACAAAAACAAATACGCCTGCAGATTACTTTTCTGAGAAGGGTGTTTTATTAGATTTTATGGCTTCTTTCAATTCTTTGGAAGCGGTTGTCGTGTAATTTAGTGTTGTACTAATTGCTTAAAGTTTAGAGTTAACAGAAAAAATAATAAATAATAAAAAAATACTTATAGTCTAAATACAATAGGAGGGTCCATGGACCCATTGACCCCCACTCCCTGTATCCGCGCCTGATTGCAGGCCCAAGTCATAACACAAATTTCGACAAATTGTGATCTGTGAAATGCTAATGTGATGCCAATTCTTGTGAGCAATGTGAAATTGCCTCGGATTCTCCTGCACACTCACAAGGACAGCAGCGATGTTTTCGACATATCTTGCATTTTGTCGAGCGACGTCGACTGTTGCTTAACTGTTTACTAAACCAGGAAATTCAAATTTATCCAGCACCTGTCCTGTATCCCGTGAATAGGGGGTCCGGACAAATAATCCCCGGACAAATAATCCCGGACAAAAAATCCCCACAAATTATCACTGGACAAAAAATCATCGGACAAAAAATCCCCGGACAAATAATCCCCGTACAAAAAATCCCGGACAAAAAATCCCCAAGAAATATTTGCCGCCGAATAGTTCTCTAAAAGTTTTCCCGAAATTTTAATAAATTTCGAATTCCAATTCCATGCTGAAAACTTCAAATTTTAGATGACAAAAGAGTGTGAGTTTTTTCAAAAATCGTAGAAGATATGGAGAATGAGGTAAGGCCCCGTTTCCATGACAGGCGCTTGACGCGCGTTTTGATAACGCGCGATTACAACTAAATACATGTTACTGAAGACCGTTTACATGCTAACGCGCGTTTTAGGTCATTAAGACGCGCGTTGGCATGTGAACGGTCTCAAGTAAAATGTATGTAGTTGCAATCGCGCGTTAAGCGCCTGTCGTGAAAACGGGGCCTTAGCTCATTCCCCATATTTTCCACGATTTTTGAAAAAACTCACACTTTTTTGTCATGCATAATTTAAAGTTTTCAGCATGGAATTAGAATTCGAAATTTGCTAAAATTTCAGGAAAACTATTAGAGAATTATTCGACAGCAAATATTTCTTGGGGATTTTTTGTCCGGAATTTTTTGTGGGATTTTTTGTCCGGGGATTATTTGTCCGGGGATTTTTTGTCCGGAGATTTTTTGTCCAGAGATAAATTGTGGGGATCTTTTGTCCGGTATTATTTGTCCGGGGATTATTTGTCCTAGCTTTATACTCTCAAAGCCTAAGGAATAAAACCATAGTTGAACTTTTATTGAAATCCGACGATCTATTACTCCCAGTAAAAATAGTAAACCCTTTGATTGTCTAGAATTGTTTAGAAAATAATATGGAGTTACACATTGCTAATTCCAAAATTTTTTATGACTGACGTTTTCATGATTGTTTTTGAAGGAATTTTCAACTAAGAAAGGATTTTTATTCAGCAGAATAATACTCTCCACTTAAAAATCTGAAATTATTAAGTGAATATACAAATAATATACTTACGAATAAAACACAATAAAAAAAACAAAGCAAAAAAAACGAAAGATATCGCAAGTGCTTTTGAACCCGCTGAAACTGGTTTCCGTCGGACGATGTAAGGAATATTAAATATGGATTCTTTCTTCGAAGTGAAGACCGACTTCTGGGTTAAACGGAGGTACGCGTACTCCTGCGGATTTATTGTAACATAATTTGCGGTTGAGACTTGTTATCTGTATTGTAATAACTAACTATTAAGTTGTTACGGTTAAGTCGATTATAATTATATTTATTTTATATGGCATGAAGCAATTTAAGTAAAATACGATGGTTTGGATCATGAAGTCTTCTCTAATCGAAGGCAAATTTTAGCACACACCCACTAGAGATGTTGGTCACCGTTACTTCTTAGTAATCATTGTTGCTAGTTATTGACTTACAAGATGTTGTAAAATATAGTATTCTTCTTCTTCTGCGGCACTACAGCCCAAATTGAGCCTTGGCCTCCTTTATTTTTTGCCTCCACCCTTGTTTGTCTGTGGCTGCTCTTCTCCATATACGGACTTCTACGTCGCTGCTTACTGTGTCTTCCCATTGCTTTCTTGGCTATCCAACCGGTCTCTTTCCCTGCATTCTAGCGTTCTGTGCTCTTTTTGGTAGCCTATCCTCTCCTATTCTTATCACTAGTCCGTCCCGTTGCAATCTTTGTATTCTAATGAAGTCTGCCAAGGTTTCCTTATAAAGTTGACAAAGCTCGTTGTTGTATCGAATTCTGAAGATTCTGTTTTCACTCACAGGCACTAATATTCTCAAGTATATTCAAATGGGAAATAAGCCACAATTTTACCTAAAAATGATTTTATTAACGTTTCGACGCCCAAGTCGGGTGTCGTTGTCAAAATACAAAATAATACTAAATAAACAAAAATGTTGTTGCTTAGTAAAAAATTCTTCTAATAATTTATTTAATCTGACTCATTTATATCGGCAATTCAGACACGTATTATACATTTTAAAGTAGACGACTTTAAAATGATATTGCCAATATTGATGAGTTGCGTTCCTGGGACGACTTTACTAAAAGATAGTTCATTCGATTACATGAAATCAATCTTAACTCAAGAATATCCGCCACAAAAAATCATAGCATGTGATCTGTCTCTAAAAACAACCAAATGCAACGGTGGCACTGAAATTCTCGCGTTAGAGATTCCATAGTAAATCACGAGGGAAAACTAGGAAAAACCTCGTGATACTATCCCGACATCGCAAGTATTTGGGTTTACATTTAGTTTACTCTCAAAACCAATACCAAATTCTGACTTGATATTTTAAATTTTAAATAATACTAAAATAATAAATATGTACTAACTCGATATGTTACTGATTTACTAATTGTGGTATTTTCTTTCTATTGACTTCCTCCTTTAATATGGGTAACCACATCCTACTGCATTCTACCGAGGAATTTGCGACACAATTGGTTTCATTTAGCATAATTAGAGCCGCTTCTTTGATTTTTCTCTTTTTACTATCTGCTTCTTTTAGGACTATACTTGAATCTCTCCACTGAACTCTATGTTCATTATCCCATGCGTGTTGACATATTTGAGATCTATCAAATTCTCTGTTTTTTATATAAGACTGATGTTCATTTACTCTAACGTCTAATGGTCTTGACGTTTCACCTATATAAAATTGTTCGCATTCACAAGGTATTTTATAAATACAATTCTTTGTTCTTTCTTGTTCACTGTTAGGTTTAGTTTTAGATAGAATAGATCTCAATGTGTTTGTTGTTTTGAATGTTGTTGATATGTTGAATTTATTTCCTATTGTTTTAAGTTTCTCGGATAGTCCTTTTACATATGGTATTGATATTTTCCTCGTATTATTTCTTCTGAATGTTGTAGGATCCCGTTCTAAGTTGTTCTGTTCCATTCGATCCAATCTTGACAATTCCTTATTTATAAACGATATGGGATAATCATTTTTTAATAAAACAGATGTTAACAATTGTTTTTCTTCTAAAAATGAATTTTCGTTAGAACAAGTAATTTTGGCTCTATCATATAAGGATTTAATTATTCCCTTTTTAACGTTGATGTTATGATTTGATTTGTAATTGAGATATCTGTTGGTGTGTGTTGGTTTTCTATACACTTGAGTCTCATATCCAGTATCCTTCTTTGAGACCAAAACATCTAGGAAAGGTAGGGTGTTATTGTATTCCTTTTCCATTGTAAACTTTATTGTCTCTTCTTGGTCGTTTATAATATTCAGGAACGTATCCAACAAACGTATAATATACTTGATTATAAAAATGCCACAAGAAAATAGCTTCAGAACAACACTAATATTCTCCTCAATAGTTTCCTTTCGATTGAATCGAGTTTGTTTTTTGATGTTTCTTTCAGAACCCATCCATGCTTCACTGCCATAGTTATGCTATTGATCGAATTAAGGCTTTATAGATTCTCATCTTTCTATTTCGGTTTCTTTTAGACCGCAATATATGACAGAGAGGGCAAAATAAACTCTGTTTGCCTGCGATATCCTCTTCCGTATTTCTCCATCATCTGATCCGCCAGCATATATTTCTACTCTCATGTATGTAAACTTGCCAACCATTTCAATATCATCTTCATGTACCTATATTGTTTTGTGGGACTATATTTCTTCTCGTCTGTATCACAGTATATAGAGGTTCCCTCTTTATACTGTGTCTGTATCATAATTTTTGTTTTTTCTGTGTTAATTTCCAGACCTAGTCTCTTCGTTTGCGTTTTTAATTTTGCGTATGCTTCCTGTGTTCCTGTTGATGTTGTACCGTTGATTGAGGTATTGTTTGGTTCCCCCAATACCTCAATCAACGGTTATACTCATAATATTAATATCATCAACATAAGCGGCATATTATGATTAACTGTTTGGATTACCTTATAAAGTAAACATTAGGAGCAAAGTAGCCCCTTTAGAAACATACAGTCCGTCAGCTATAACTTTTCCCATGCGATACGAATCATTTTCAATCAAATTAAGTCAAAACATAAATTGAAACGAACGTCGATGTGTATGTATATACATTTTGTATACTATATACTATATACTACACACATCGGCGTACGTTTCACTTTCTGTTTTGACTTAATTTGATTGAAAATGAGTCGTACCGCATGGGAAAAGTTATAGCGGATGGACTTATATCTACATGTTGTTTATGTCTTTCTTTATTACTTTTTATGGCATAAGATTTTCATTTGTTTAAATTTTTATCTAATTTAATTTTATATAGTCCTTTTATACAGTGATGAGCGCACTAATAACTGGCAAAATAGCTTAAAACATGGAAAACATAATAGATTGCGAAACAAAAAGAGATGAAACTAGTGGAAGTGGAAATGATCGTTATAAACGTATAAATTAACGTTACATTTACATAGTTTCCCACCTTTAGACGTCTGTGACAGGAGTATTTTATAAAATTCTACTGTCACAGTGACAGTTGTCATACTCCTCTATTACGTCTAAAGGTGGGAAACTATATGTAATGTAATGTTAATTTTACGTTTATAACGATCATTTCCATCTCCACTAGGTTCCATCTCTTTTTGTTTCGCAATGTATTATGTTTTCCATCTTTTGCGCTATTTTACCGGTTATTAGCGTGCTCATCACTGTATATTTGTCCTGGTAACCTATATAGATTGAAAAATAAATAATTCATATTTAAATACTGCACTAATACCTACATCTTCTATAAAAACCATTTTAAAAACATAATTTCTCGTCAGAGAATAACTTGTGTTACTAGTAACAAGTTACATGATCAAAGACAACATAAATATGGATTTTAATTTTTTTCCAACAATTAAATCCTCTAATTGCCAACATATAACATCCAAGAGATCAGCGTCAAAGGAACTAATTGGTCCAAGTTTTATCATTGTGATGTTTTTGCAACAATGTGAAAAAACCGGATTTACTTAATTTGGAGATGAGCACAAGGTGACACAAGTTCGTTTTATAGTGATATTTTATAAAAATGGTAGTCCTGTCAACGAAAGGTGTTTATAATATTTTAAGATCATAATAATTCCGTATTGTGGTAAAGAAAATTATATAACGGTTTATGAATATTATAATCAATTGGTAAAATCCCTTATAAAAGGTATATATTTAAAAACCCTTAAAGGGATACATAAGTTGACTTAATCAGAAAGCTGGAAGCTTTGGAGATTATATTATTACGATCGGTGTCCCCACAGAATGGGGAGAGACAGAGAACTTTTGACCACCATTAAAAGCCGAAAGACAGCATATTTGGGGCACATACTTAGAAATGATAAGTACGAGTTGTTACAGCTGATCATGAAGGGTAAAATCGAAGGAAAAAGGGAACTTGGTGGACGACAAATATCCTGGCTAAAAAACATTCGCGACTGAACCGGGTTAAACACCCATAAGCTTTTGAGAAAAGCAGAAGATAGAGACGAATTTGCAATGATTATAGCCAACTTTCATTAGTGGATACGGCACTAGAATAAGAAGAAGATAGGGCTACATAACAGAACGTTTTAGGGCTAAAAAGTTCATCCTCAGTGATGTTTATAGGTTTTTTGACATGCTTGAGCCACCTAGGTATGTGGGTGAAAACGCTTTAAATGTTATACAATTATAGTTGTTTATATTATTGTGTTAATTGTTATTGAAGGAATACTATAACATACCAGCAAACGAATGGGAAAAATACTTGACGAAACTGTTTAAAGGAAAGGAAAATAATAATCAAAACAATAACATACCTGAATTAAGACACGAAATAGAAATCAGTTTTCAAGAAGTAGAGATAGCCATAAATTCACTCAAAAACAGAAAGTCACCAGGACCAGACGGAATAACCAACGAGCTTCTAAAATACGGAGGAGAAAGTATAACCCTAGAGATGACAAAACTTATACAAAAACTGATATTGCACTGCAAGATACCAGACACATGGAGAAACAGCATAATGATGCCAATATTCAAGAAAGGAGACAAAGAAGACCCCAACAATTATAGAGGTATAAATCTACTGAACACCGCACTTAAGCTAACCACAAAAGTCCTAAACAACAAAATCAATAAACTAACAACTTTATCAGATCAACAACAAGGAGTCAGATCCGGAAGATCCTGCGTAGACGCCGTATGTGCACTGATACAAATCACAGAAAAGGCCACTGAGTACAATAAACCAGAATATCTATGTTTTATAGACCTGACAAAGGCTTTCGATCACATCCAAGTCGAAGACGTCTTACATTCACTGTATAAAAGAATCATACCAATCAATATTATACTGTTATATTTCTATTTGATATGAAAATTAAAATTTGATAATTATAGACAAAATTCAATTTAATATAAAATATTTTCAATTTTCTCAACCACGGGCATATAAATTTAGAACAACCTGTATACAACAAATTGTTATATTTAATTTAAGAAGTGATTAAATAAGACTCAAGTGAAATCGATAATAGGTAATTATGTTTGTTCACGGAAGGATCGATCATTAGCCGATGCTAAATAAGACTAAGTGGAAATAGAGAATAGGTCATTAAAATTTGTATATAGTAGAAAGTAATTTTAGAATGGGAATTAACTATTTTCTTTGAAATCCATTAAGCATATTTAGAAAGTTTAAAAATTGGTTTTGAGGAATACTGCGAATGAGAGTTGGTGGTGGAATTTTGATTTGTGAATCTGGAAGGGATATTTAGAAAGTAGGGGAATGAATGACAAATAGAGAGCAGAATGTTTTGAGCTGTCGAGAAGTGAAGTCGAGTAGTAGACGGTAGTGTACGGAGAGTGAGAAAGCCGGTGTAGTTCCGTGAGTGTGGAGTATCTATCGTGGAACGAGAAGTAGGCCAGGTCGAGAGTAAAAGAACCTCCTTGAGCCAAGAGTGTCCCGGTAGCTGATAGCAGTTTCGAAAAAGGTAGAACACAGCATCACAACAGAAGCAGGAACGAGAACTATTCGAGCTAGTTTTACAAAGGAGAACATTACTGGAAGCCAGGACGAGGTTTGATCGCAGCCAAGGATAGCAGGAAACGGGTCTTGTGTGAGGACATTTTCAGTTCACCAGGAAAAGGTCAGTCTCATTTGTTTGGACATGAATGTATGGGTTTTTCGTATTAAATTCCACATAAAAAATTGAATAACATAATCAATAATATCAGAAAAGCTTCATCAAACTTAAATAGAGTTGTGCTAATAACTCCTAATAGTTAAATGTTAATAAAAACTTTCAATTGAAAACTAAAAGGAAATAAGATTCCCATTTGTAAATGTTATGTTTAAGAATAATAAGAAATAGCAAATATTAAGCATTGATTGCCTTTTAAATAAAATAAAAAATATTTTGATTATAATTGTAACCCATATATGTGTATTTTTTTTACTCTTTTCTTTTCTATCCCGATTAGGAACCATTAAGAAATATTTGAAGCCACGAAAGTAAGTAATTAATTTATAATTCGCCCTGAGATTGAAAACATATTGATATGTGATCTGGTTAATTAATTAGATTAGTATTAATACATTGATTAAATTAAGTGACATATAAGAATATTATCTCATATCAATAATCAAGATCGCAACAACTGTCGTCCAACGTGGAGGGCATTGTAAAGTATTTCTAGTGGCAAATTTGAAGGATAGAAAGAGTAAAGCCGGTATTTGAAAATTTATATGCCTGTGGTAAAAAGTGAGATACTTACATTTGATAACATAAAATTTTAGATCTCTTTAGGTACAAATTTTACATAACTGATTTAATATTTTATTTTTACGATATTTACATTTGATATATTTATTGACAATTGATAATATTTGGGTAAAAAAAAAAGTCGTCTTGGTAACATACTAGTAAAATTTCATATTTGGCGGGGATAATACTTCTTGAAAACAAATGTCTGTGACAAGAAGCCAAAGCAAGGACAACAAAAAACAAAAAGAACATTCAGACCAAGAAGATATTTTAGACACGACAATCATGGCATCAGAACAGCAAGAATTATCAGGAATAGATAAACTATTACAACTGATGCAACTCCAGTCACAAAAGCTGGATGACAATCAAAGAGAAACAAAACAAGCAATGGATGAAGCAAAAAGGACAATGGATAAAAATCAGGAGGAAACAAAACAAAAAATGGATGAAACATCAAAGAAAATGGATAAAGTGGATCAAAAAATGGATGAAACACAACAAAAAATGGATGAAACACAACAAAAACTGGATGACAATCAAAGAGAAACAAAACAAGCAATAGATGAAACAAAAAGAATAATGCAAGAAAATCAGAAGGAAACAAAACAAGCAATAGAAGAGAACAACAAGAAAATGGAGGAACGCATAGGAAAGTATGAAAAGGAAGTAAAAGGATGTTTGACAACAATGAAAAACGAGATGAAAGAACAAGAAATGAAAATCCAAAATAAAATAAAGGAGATAACGAATTGCCAGAAAAAAGAAATGGAAAGTTTGGAAAACAAGTTGCAAAACGCTATTCAAGCAGACATAGAAGAAGTGGAAAGAAAGATTGCGGAAATCAATACTCAACAAAATGTCGGAGAAAGAAGAGAAATGGTTATACATAGCACAGATGACGTGAAGATAAGGTTTGGCGGGGACGTAAGAAGATTACACCCAGTGCCGTTCATAAATAGCCTGAAAAAGAAAATACAGCACATCGGAAATTTCGAAACAGCAAAAGAAACTATCAGAAACCATCTCAAATATGAAGCAAGCCTATGGTTCGATAGTAAAGAAGAAGAATTCGGCAATTGGCAACAATTTGAACAAAAATTTTTGAATTATTTCTGGGGAAAAGTCCAACAATTGGAAATTAACAAGGAATTGCAAAATGGGAAATACAATGCTAGGATGGGTGTATCAGAAAGGACATATGCTTTGCAAATTTACAATAATGCAAAACATTTACAATATAATTACTCATCGGAACAATTAGTCGAACTGATTGCAAGACATTTCGAGGAAACGCTGGAAGACCATATCACATTGCAAAATTACAAAGACATAGATAGTTTATGCCAATTCCTACAAATAAGAGAATCACGTCTAAGAGAAAGAAAATCAAGAAGGTCGCGAGAAGATTACAGGCCCCGAGAAACACAAGATTACAGAGATAGAAATCAAAATAGGAGGGACTATACAAGACGAGATTTTAATCCCAGAAGGGAAAACGAAAATAGAGACAACGGAAGAGGAAATTATGAACAAAGAAATAGGCAATGGAATGAGGACAGAAATCGAGAATACCAGAATAGAAACACCACACGCTCAAATCAAGAAAACAGAAATAATGGTAGACAAAATGAACAGGGATATCGAGAAAACCGAAACAGATCCGACAGACCAAGAGAAAATAGAAGAGAAGTAAATAATACCCAGACAGATGAATATGACGGAGAGAGACATTATGACGAAAATATAAACAACGATGAGCAACCGGCGTCTTTTCACGACGGCGCCCACTAAAAACCAAAAATCAAACAGGAAT
The DNA here is from genome assembly GCF_917563875.1 of Diabrotica virgifera virgifera. Taxonomy (NCBI): domain Eukaryota; kingdom Metazoa; phylum Arthropoda; class Insecta; order Coleoptera; family Chrysomelidae; genus Diabrotica; species Diabrotica virgifera. The sequence goes on from NC_065444.1 coordinate 50,410,052, forward strand.
CTTTTGTCACCCCAAGGAGTTTATTAAATTGGCAGGAAACAACGAAAAGAAAAATGGAATTAATTTAAAATTTGTGGATGGATTTATCAACGAGAAACCAATTAAAATTATGATAGACACTGGATCTGAAATAACATTGGTCAACAGAAAACTAATAGAAGAAGTTAACTTAACAAATTTAATTTATAAAATACCTAGGGTAAATTTAGTGGGCGCAAACAAACGGACATTGGCAACTATAAATGAAGGCATACGAGTAATGGTACGACTGGGCAAGAATATGTATGCACTACAATGTGTAATAATGCCAAACATGTCACATGACATGATAGTAGGAGTGGACGAATTGGCAGAAAAACATGTAGTGATAGATTTTAAAAATAATACGATGAAACTAACAGAAGAAAAAGAAAAAGAACAGGACAAGGAACATGAGAAACAAAATACGGACGAATCAGGTAAAGAACAAACAGTGGAAATGAATTTGGCAGCGAAGCAAGGACAAAGAAGAAAAAGGAGAAAAGGTCAGAAAAAGATAAAAGAAAATGAAACCTGTGGCTCCTCAAAAGAAGAGTTGAGCCCAGAAGAAGAAAATTTGAGAGTATCAGAAACAAAGGAAACCTGGGATTCCTCAAAAGAAGAGACGGGCTCAGGAGAAGAAGAAATAAAGCTAAAAAATGAAAGTGAAAAGAATATGATTGAAACAGTGGTATTTGAAGAGGAGGTATATGCAAACGAGGATGCAGAATGCACGGTAAACATGTGTGAAGAATCTGAGAAAAAAGACAGAAAATTGATATGTGGAGAAGGGAAAGAAAAAGAATTGCGGTTGATGTTAAGAAACTACGAAAATTTGATCAATGAGGGAAACAGAGTGGCTAAAAAGTACGAACATTCATTTGAGGTGAAAAACTTGGGAAATTTTCGATCAAAGACTTACCCGATTCCATACAAGTATCGACAAGAGGTGAAAGAAGAAATAAATAAAATGTTGGAAGATCAAATCATCGAAAGATGTGATTCACCGTATGTTAACCCGATTGTGATAGTAAAGAAAAGCAGTGGAGAATTGAGATTATGTTTAGATGCCAGGAATATCAACCAGCACACTGTATCACAATATGAATCACCTCTAAACATCGAGGCCATTTTTGGAAGAATCACCGGGTCACACATATTTTCGAAAATTGACTTAAAACACAGTTTTTGGTTGATACCGTTGGCTGAAAAGTGTAGAAACTACACCGCTTTTTCTATTGATGGTATTGTCTACCGGTTTAAGGTAGTGCCGTTTGGATTGCAGAGTGCTTGTGCTGCACTCGTCCGAGCTCTACATATCATTTTGAATCGCCACGAAGATTTCATAGTTCATTATATCGATGATTTATTAATTTTTTCACAAGATACTCAGAGTCATCTGAAACACATAGAAATAATTCTGCAAGAATTGGACACAGCGGGATTGAAATTAAACATTGAAAGATGTCAATTTTTTCAAAAAGAAGTCATTTATTTGGGTTTTCAATTGGACACCAAAACAGTAAGATTATCCGAAGACAGAGTCAAGCTCATAGATGAATACCCAAGACCAACGAATTTGAAAACATTGAGAGGTTTTCTTGGCACGATTAATTATTTTAAAAAACTGATTCCCGATTTGAGCCAAAAGGAAATCCCTCTGATAAAGTTGCTTAAAAAAGGAATAAAATGGAATTGGAAAGAAGAACAGGAGGAAGCTTTCGAAACATTAAAACGAGAATTCGCAAAAGGAACGAAAATATACCACCCCATTTACAATTTACCTTTTATACTCCGAACTGATGCGTCCATACAAAAATTTGCAGGAGTTCTGTCTCAAATACAAAACGACCAAGAAGTGCCGATATGTTTTATATCGCGAGTGACTAAAACACATGAGAGAAAATATAGTGTTACAGAATTGGAGTTTGCCAGTGTACTATATTGCGTAAACAAATTGAGGTTTTACTTATTGGGAGCAAAATTCACAATCGAAACAGACCATGCAGCTTTAGTACATATCATGAAGAATAGATTAGTAAATAATAGAATACATAGAGGCATTCTATTATTACAGGAGTATGATTTTGAGTTCCGATATATAAAAGGAAAAGACAACATAATAGCCGACGCTCTAACACGGGATGAGGACACCGGAAAAAAGGAAACAATTACTCTACAGGTGGGACTAAATAGATTAATACAAGAAGAAGGGATATATTCGTTAAATGAGATAAGGACAAACCAAGAAGACCTAGAGGAAAGAGAGAAAAGAAGAGCGGAAGTAGAAAATGACATATATTTTAAGAGAATAGACGGAGAGGAACTATATTTAGTGACACAGACATTGGCCGAAAAGATAATAAAGAAATTACATGAGGACAATGGGCATATCGGTAGCAGAAAAGTTTGGCTCGTTTTTAGGGAAAATTACATCAGCCGACAGGATTACCGCATAGCAAAGGAAATTACCCAGAAGTGCGATGTATGTCAAAAATATAAGAGTCGGAATTTCAAAAACGAAAATGTTGCCAAAAATATTGAAGCCCGAAACAAACTAGACATTGTAGCAATAGATATGTTAAGCGATCTAATTATGACCACTAAAAGGAACAAACATATTCTGGTAATGGTGGATGTGTTTTCAAAATACGTAAAATTATATAGTTGCCGCACCACAAAAGGGGAGGAAATATTAAGAAAAATCGACAATTTTATAGCCATAGTAGGAACACCAAAAAAGATCCTACTGGAAAATGCAACGTATTTCCGAAATGATCGTTTCAAAGGACAACTTCGAGAACGAGGAATAGAGACAAATTTTGTCAGCATCAGGCATCCACAGAGTAATCCTTCGGAACGATTCATACAGGAAGTGACGAAATTTCTTCGCATTGCAACAGATGGTCAACATCGCCACTGGGACAGGAAAATGGCGGAAATAGAAAGGTATCTAAATACAATTCCGAGCACAGTAACAAAGGAGACCCCAGAATACATCATGAAGGGTGTAATGCCGATAAGGCCATGGGAAGACCAAGAGCCAAAAGAATATCAACAGGTGATTGAAACCGTACAGAGAAGATTACGGCGAAGCAACGAAAAATATATCCAAAGACAGGAACAAAATAGAAAAAGAAGACCAGTGACTTTCCAAAAGGGTGAAAAAGTACTCGTGAGGGCATTACGAGTATCAAATCTTCCTGGCGGCATTTGCGCAAAGTTGATGCCTGTTTTCGAAGGCCCGTATATCGTGAATAATGAAAATGGGATAAATAGTTATGAGTTGAGGCACAGGAACTCGGAAAAGATCCGAGGAATTTATAATATTCACGATGTATACAAATATCACGAATAAAAGACAGAAGTACATGAAGTAGATAGTAAGTTAGGATATAAGACGTAGATTAAAGTAAGGAAATATACAGGGAGTTGGTTTTGCCTCGAGAAAATTTATTTAAAATTGCAGATAAATTTTATCGAATACAAGGCGGGGATTTGTTATATTTCTATTTGATATGAAAATTAAAATTTGATAATTATAGACAAAATTCAATTTAATATAAAATATTTTCAATTTTCTCAACCACGGGCATATAAATTTAGAACAACCTGTATACAACAAATTGTTATATTTAATTTAAGAAGTGATTAAATAAGACTCAAGTGAAATCGATAATAGGTAATTATGTTTGTTCGCGGAAGGATCGATCATTAGCCGATGCTAAATAAGACTAAGTGGAAATAGAGAATAGGTCATTAAAATTTGTATATAGTAGAAAGTAATTTTAGAATGGGAATTAACTATTTTCTTTGAAATCCATTAAGCATATTTAGAAAGTTTAAAAATTGGTTTTGAGGAATACTGCGAATGAGAGTTGGTGGTGGAATTTTGATTTGTGAATCTGGAAGGGATATTTAGAAAGTAGGGGAATGAATGACAAATAGAGAGCAGAATGTTTTGAGCTGTCGAGAAGTGAAGTCGAGTAGTAGACGGTAGTGTACGGAGAGTGAGAAAGCCGGTGTAGTTCCGTGAGTGTGGAGTATCTATCGTGGAACGAGAAGTAGGCCAGGTCGAGAGTAAAAGAACCTCCTTGAGCCAAGAGTGTCCCGGTAGCTGATAGCAGTTTCGAAAAAGGTAGAACACAGCATCACAACAGAAGCAGGAACGAGAACTATTCGAGCTAGTTTTACAAAGGAGAACATTACTGGAAGCCAGGACGAGGTTTGATCGCAGCCAAGGATAGCAGGAAACGGGTCTTGTGTGAGGACATTTTCAGTTCACCAGGAAAAGGTCAGTCTCATTTGTTTGGACATGAATGTATGGGTTTTTCGTATTAAATTCCACATAAAAAATTGAATAACATAATCAATAATATCAGAAAAGCTTCATCAAACTTAAATAGAGTTGTGCTAATAACTCCTAATAGTTAAATGTTAATAAAAACTTTCAATTGAAAACTAAAAGGAAATAAGATTCCCATTTGTAAATGTTATGTTTAAGAATAATAAGAAATAGCAAGTATTAAGCATTGATTGCCTTTTAAATAAAATAAAAAATATTTTGATTATAATTGTAACCCATATATGTGTATTTTTTTTACTCTTTTCTTTTCTATCCCGATTAGGAACCATTAAGAAATATTTGAAGCCACGAAAGTAAGTAATTAATTTATAATTCGCCCTGAGATTGAAAACATATTGATATGTGATCTGGTTAATTAATTAGATTAGTATTAATACATTGATTAAATTAAGTGACATATAAGAATATTATCTCATATCAATAATCAAGATCGCAACAATACATACTATCGAAAACATCTACTTTCATAATCGAATACAGGCAAAGATAAATGGAAAACTAACGCAGTTTATACCAGTACAAAGCGGAGTCAGACAAGGTGACTCATTAAGCCCACTGCTCTTTAATATAATAATGGACGAAATAATATAAGAAGTACGTAAAGGTCATTGTTACAGAATGGGGAACAACGAAATCCAAATATTATGTTATGCAAACGACGCCGCATTAATCGCCGAGACAGAAAACGATATCTAAAGATTAACACATATCTTCAATACAACAGCCAAGAAATACAATATGATAACATCAGCAGAAAAAACCAAATGTATGACATCTAAATACCCACTACGATGTAAAATCGAAATTGATGGGAAAATAATAAAGCGGGAAGCAAGGTTTAGATATCTGGGAATAGATATAACCAGTTACGGAGATGTCGAAGAGGTACGACAACAAAGCTTAAAAGCAAGTAAAGCGACGGGATCTGTTAATGACAAAATCTGGAAGAACAAACACCTAAGACAAGACACAAAAACAAGAATCTATAAAGCAGCAATTAGACCTATATTGACATACACTGCGGAGACAAGACCCGACACATCTAAAACGAGACGACTACTAGAAACAACAGAGATGAAAATACTCCGACGAATATCAGGGACAAGTCTGTTGGATAGGGAGAGAAGCGAAAACATAAGGAGATCATGAAATGTAGAAGACATAAATGGATGGGTGACAAAACAGAAACAGGAGTGGAACGAACACATTAGTAGAATGGTAGAGGATAGGATAGTACGAATAGCACGAGATAAGTCACCAAATGGACGAAGGAATATTGTCAGACCAAGAAAAAGATGGTGTGATAACTTAAACAATTAAGGAGGCTAATATTGAAGAAGAAACAGGCTTTAAAGCCTACATACAAGAAGGAAGAAGAAGAAGAAGTGTTAAATATTAAAAAATAAATTTCATATATTCCTAGATATAACATCAGGCATTAAAAACTTCTTACAACACGTAAGTTGCTTTGTCCGCAGGTTAGATCATCACATTACGGATAGTATACCCTATTCCACGAACATACGCCTGTTTTGGATTACTCCGACAACGAATATTTTACTGTGCAAAATAAGAAGAACGAAAGTAAATTGCAAATTACATTCTTGTTTATTGGAATAATTATTAGCGCCATTTACTTTCGTACTTCTTATGTTGCACAGTAAAAAAATCGTTGTCGAAGTAATCCAAAACAGGCGTATGTTCGTGGAATGGCCCATAACTAGATCCTCCGTAATGTAAGGATCTAACCTACGAACAAAACAACCCACGTGTTGTAGGGAGTCCTGTGATGCCTGATATTATATCTAGGAAAATTTTAAACATAATATTCAATTTAATATAATAATGTAAACATTCTATAATTGTATAACCTTTTGGTAAAGGGTTTTCACCGACATATCTTGGTGGCTAAAGCATGTCAAAAAACCTGTACCTAAACAGCACTTATGATGATCTTTTTAGTTCGAAAACGTTCTGTGACGTAGGCCTTTAAAGGATTCTAAATAACATATACCTTTTATAAAGGATGCAATCCACGCCATCGAAGCCGTGTACTTCATTAAGGCCATGGGTACATAATTCGCAAATATTTTACGGCTCTCCCTATCTTTTCTGTCTTTACATGGCAAATTACGTGTAGTAAAATTCACACTGGTATGGATATGTAAATATTACTGGAATGTCATTCTACTTGACAATGTCATAATTAACTTAAAAATATGGCTTTTGAATGTTCTTGGATAACTATTGTTTGTATAATTGCAAATTATTAATTCAGTTAATAAATATGATAATTTTTTCACTAACTATGTATTCAGTGATTGTAAGAATTTATATGTAAATATTACTGGAATGTCATTCTACTTGACAATGTCATAATTAACTTAAAAATATGGCTTTTGAATGTTCTTGGATAACTATTGTTTGTATAATTGCAAATTATTAATTCAGTTAATAAATATGATAATTTTTTCACTAACTATGTATTCAGTGATTGTAAGAATTTATATGTAGGTACAACAAAAACTAATATTCAATCGAGAAAAGAGGAAAAGTGTTAAAGTGATTTTTTAATAATATATTGTTACTATGGAACGCTTACAATTTTGAACGTCTTTAACAACAAAATACTTGGATCACAGAATATATTATTATCCTGATGTATTCTCTGCTTGGACCTTCCACAAATAATACACAATAAATGACTTTTTATTAAGTTTACGTCTTAAATCAATTATTTATCAAATACACTAGGTATATATCAATATTATTTAATCAACAACTCAAAATATTCCCGACTCATATCAAATATTTAAAATTGTGACTGATTGTCACCGTCTGACTGACAAATATTCTATTCGACTGAGTGCATTGAAACGTTTATTTTGAATGAGAAATTTTCTCTTAGCTTTTTACCCCTGTAACTTATTAAAATAAATATTATAGAAGTTCTCAGGGACTTTCGGCTCTCGCTAATAACGTAATCTTTCATTCTGCGTTTAAATTTTTCAAAAATACTTATTAGTTTTCTCAGGATTCGAAAAAAATCAATCCCCATTTGAATAGCATTGCAGCCGAAAATACGTACCCATTCTCTTAATATCATATTTGGTTTTCCAAAAAAAAGTTTAAAATCGAGTTGTCTAGAAATGTGCCAATTAAAACATCCTTCCAATATGACGCTTTGAACAGTCTATTATAAAAATATTGTTTTTCATGCCATCAGGAACCACTTTTTTTCATTAATTAATTAAAACCATTCGTGCTAGATTGTAATCTAAAAATTTCGTACGCGCACCGTTCGAATATATTCCAAATAATTAGGTATACGGAATTTCTTTCTTTCCTAGTATTAAAATGAGTACCTAATAAAATTTTTATGCTAATGAGGGAAATTATGAATAAGTTCAGATTGATTAGTAAAAAGGTACAAAAAGAGTATGTACAAAAGTCTTCTATACCATTTAAATAAGAACTTTGTTGGTATTACTGACACTACTAAAACATTTCTGTTTGTAGCCTATCTCAATGCTCTGTGTTTTGTATCTTGCTCTAAATATTCTTTAATACCTTTTCCTTAATTTTGTTCTATTCCTAATTCTTATTTCCTGCATTTTTTCAGTGATGTCACTGGTCAACAAAAATTAACTTTTTTGTGACATACGAATTGGTCAGAACATGATGAAATCAGTGAAAATACGACGTAAAGTGAGGCAAGTGTATCGCTTCTCTTCGTTTTAATATCTAGGTATTCTGAATTTTGAATATTTTCAAAGAAGCCTTAGATGAAGATGTAGACATTAAAATTAACGGAATTAATGTCAACTATTACAGACAGGCAGACAAGACGGTTCTCATTGCTTCCAATGGAAAATAGTTGCAAATGCATACTTAGGTATAAACAGGGTGACCGAAACATGTGTTGAATGTGGACTAAAACTTAATTCTTCTAACACAAAAATTATGGTTCTGGGCAAAACGGAGATGCAAACAATGGACATCAGAACGTATCGAATAAAATAAGAAAGAGTTTACAATATCACCTCTTTGGGGCGCCAACTTAAAAAATAATTAGTTAAACACAATTAAAAAAGAATTAGTTTATAAACAAAAAATACAAAAGAAAAGTTGGATACTGACGAAATCCTGGCAATGTTCGAAGAAAAAAGAAAACAAAAACCAAGGGAACCGAGACAAATATCGAGAACAACAACAAAGCATAAGAAGAACGGCAAAAAATAAGTGGCTAAAGAAACAGTGTGAGGAAATGGAACAGCTACAAAAACAACATGATGACCACAATCTACATAAGAAACTAAAGGAGGTAGCTGGAATATACAGAAAAAAGAAGTTTTCTAACTTAGAAAATGAACAAGGAAAAATGGCACAAGATGATAGAGAGAGAAAACTCATATGGGAACAATACATCAAAAATCTCTTTGCAGACGAGCAGCCTGAGATAGAAGTCGTTCAGGAAAAAGTGAGAGATATTAACAACCTATCTGGTCCCGAGATCACAATTGAAGAAATTACTAGAGCAATAAATACTTCGAAAGACGGGAAAGCAATCGGACCTGATCAAATTCATGTTGAGTTACTCAGATTGTTAGATGAAGAGGGAATTACGATACTCCAAAGATTTTTCAATCAAATCTATAAAAAAGGAAAATTACCTGTCCAATGGCTTGTATCTACTTTTATCCCTTTGCCAAAAAAGAACAACGCGCAACAAAGTGTCAAGACTACCGACTGATAAGTCTGATGAGCCATTCTTTAAAAATATTCCTCAAAGTTCTTCACTACAGAATCTATACAAATTGCGATAAGGTATTGGTTGCTAACAATTTGGATTTCGAAAAGGCCAGGGTACCAGGAAAGCACTAGTTGCAACCCAAGTGCTAGCTCAGAACTGCTACGATCAAAGGAAAGATGTAATGATGTGTTTTATAGATTATGAAAAAGCCTTCGACCGAGTATAGATCAAAAAGACATTCGTTGCATAGAAGCTCTTTACTGGAATCAAACAGCTGTCGTAAGGTGGATAATGAAACAACGCAAGCTCAAAAAATTCTCAGAGGTGTAAGACAGGGATGCATTCTCTCCCCACTACTGTTCAATTTATATTCAGAAAGTATCTTCCAGGATGATCTTGAGGAATGAGCAAAGTGGCATCAAAGTAAATGGTACCTGGGTCAATAATATACGATATGCGGATGACTCGGTCTTAATAGAAGAAAATATCCAAAACCTTCTTAATAAAATTGGAGAACATAGCGAGAACATGGGACTTAGCATTAACATAAAAAAGACTAAGTTCCTTATAATCAGCCGTCAATTATGTCAACATCAAAATGCAAGACTAGCATATAACAACCAAGATGTAGAGCGCGTTAGAAAATTTAAGTACCTGGGAACCTGGCTATGTCGGATATGGAAATTAAATGTCGGATAGTAGTGGAGTCACTGAAGGTGGATATGAGCTATTACCTCCGATTTCGTTGAACCTCCATCGATTTGCATGAAAATTGGTTAGTGGTTATAGAATTTCTCAAGGATTTCTCAAGGGTGACATGGTGCCAACTTGCGCTTTTACCCTGGGGGTGGATGCCACCCCTTCTCGGGGATGAAAATTATTTTATTAAAAATAACCCCATAATTCGATAGAGGGACAAATTTCAAGCAAAATTTGTCATATAAAGTTATTAAAATAAATCAAATCTTTTCGAGTTATTAAAGATCAAAGATTTTAATTTTTCTTGAGAAAAATGCATGTTTTTAACAAATTTTTCATCAATAACTCAAAAAGTGTAAGTTTTTGCAAAATAGTACATTGTTTACCGGGTAGGAAAAGCTTAACATTCCTGGACGACTGTGAAGATTGCTAAGTCGAGGCGCAAGCCGAGACTTAGCAACACAGAGTCCAGGAATGTGGCTTTTCCTACGAAGTAAACATACTATTTTTCCGCAAATCGTTTAAAATTCGACAGATATTGATTGATTTAAAAAAAACGCGATAATTTTATTCCCAAATAAATGGTGCTTTGAAATTCCTAATAAAATTACTTGGGTTACTATGGAAACGTATTGAGGTTGAATTGTCAAACTTGACGCTTATAAATTTAATTGCTGGTGTTCTCGAAAGTAAAATGATAAGTGATGATGAAATTTCCATTCCTGGGACTCCTCCAGAGCTGGTTGAGGCAGTGAATACTGCTTCATTAGAATTATTGTCAAAGAAATCAAGAGAAAAGTACGAAAATGCATACAGACGTTTTATGGATTATTAATAATTTTCTATCATTTATGTAGAACACTAACAACTGTACGGAAATATCATTTCCTTACAGTAAGGAAATGACATTTCCTTACAGTAAGGAAGTCCTGACTTTTTCTTCAAGAAATTTTGACAGGAATGTCAAAATTTCCTGGCGATTTGCGGAAAAAGTTATTATTAGCAAAATTGAAGCTAAAAAGAAACGAAATAAATCCCTTACTAGAAAAACCATTTATTGTTAACTAAAAGTGAGTTGGTAATTGAATATGCAGGGTGTCCAGAAACTCTACCGACAAACGAAGACAGGAGATTCCTCAGATAATTTTAAGATAATTTAACCCAATTCACCTAGTCCGAAAATGCTTCCTAAGGGAACTAGAGCTCTTTGAAGATGGCGTCCTGTAATTAGTTTTTCTTAAATACCTCCAGAACGCTTCTATTTAGAAAAACGAAAATTGGTATACATATTTACTTTCCAGAAATGAATCGATTTCATTCATTGTGAATTTCTAGTACAGGTCATAGGCGTCCGTTTTGGGTAAGGCAACGGTTATTTTATCGCCTAACTTTTTTGTCTTTAATTTTTAAGAATTTTTGACTCTGAATTATTTAATTGTAAGTTATTCTAGTGCTAAAAGGTACTCTTAGTTTAAGTCGATAGGATACACCGTTTTCTAGAAAAATCGATATGAAAATTTTTCGTTCCTTGAATTTAAAAAAAAAAGATTCAAAAAAAACTATTTAGAAAGATGAAAACTGGTACATTTATTTATATTCCAGAGATTAATCGATTTCATTAATGGCGAATTTCTAGTACCGGTCATAGGCGTCCGTTTTGGGTAGGTCAACAGTTATTTTATAGCATATCTTTATTGTCTTTAATTTTTAAGTATTTTTGACAATATATTATTCAATTATGAGATATTCGAGTACTAAAAGTTACTCTTGCTTTAAGTTGGTAAAATACATCGGTTTTTTTAAAAAAATTTTTAACTTTTTTTTCAAATTCCCAAAATTAAAAACTTTCAAATCGATTTTTCTAGAAAACGGTGTATCCTATCGACTTAAAGTAAGAGTAACTTTTAGTACTAGAATACCTCACAATTTAATAATCCAGTATCAAAAATGCTTAAAAGTTGAAGACAAAAAGTTATGCAATAAAATAACCGTTGCCCTACCCAAAACGTACGCCTATGACCGGTACTAGAAATTCGCAATGGATGGAATCGATTCATTTCAGGAAAGTAAATATGTATACCAATTTTCGTTTTTCTAAATAGAAGCGTTCTGGAGGTATTTAAGAAAAACTAATTACATGGCGCCATCTTCAAAGAGCTCTAGCTCCCTTAGGAAGCATTTTCGGACTAGGTGAATTAGGTTAAATTGTCATAAAATTATCTGAGGAATCTCCTGTCTTCGTTTGTCGGTAGAGTTTCTGGACACCCTGTATATTTGTTTCGGCGAGTAAAAAACTTAAGTCTTCAAGCTGAAATAACGGGAAATTGATGCATTTTATATTTTATAACATAAACTTATAAAACATTTGTCAAAATACTTAAAAACATCTATCAAATGAGCCCCCGAACATGTTATTAGCGTTAAAATTTATGCTCCAAAATTTTTTCAAAATTTATCTTTTAAAAATTTTTCCAAAAAATGTTATTGTTTTTTTTTTAATAACTCCGTTCGTGTTTACGATATCAGGTTCATCTAAAAACTGTTTGAAAATTAATTCCAAGTGCTATTTAAGCACGTTAAACTTAATCTTCTAAACCCCTTACTTTTTTAAAAAATAAAAGGTTAAATGAACCTGGTTGCATGGTTCCCACAGCAAAATTTAAAATTTAAACGTTTCTATCTCGGTTAGTTTTTACCCTATAGAAATAGTAAAACAGGTAAAATATTTGGCACAGAAAAAACTAAAATTTGGTTAAATATAATTTTTAACGTATATTGAGTATTTTTCGAGTTATTATCAAAAGAGTATGAGAATTACAATAATTTGAAAAATTATGATTTTTTTAAATTATACCTTTTTTTTCAAAAATATGCATTCTAAACCGGTCAAAATGATCGAAAACATTACTTATCTTAATATAAAGAAGTTCTTGTAAGGATTACTATAAATTTAAATTTTTGTGGAAATGGCGTATTTTTTATTTTTCAGTTTTTCTTAAAAAATTTGAAACGGTTCTTTTATTTTCAGTATAACTTGCTTAATTTTGACGCTATTACCTTGTTCTGAAGCTCATTTGATAGGTATTCCGAAGTTCTTTCCGAAGTTTTCCCGTTATTTAAGCTTGAATACTTAGATTTGAGTACTCGTCGAAAAAAATACACATTCAATTGCCAATAACTCACTTTGAACTAACATTAGTTTAGTTCTTTATGTGAGGAATGTATTCAATTTTTTATTATCTTCAATTTCAGTAATAATACCTTTTTTGTAAAAGCTTACAGTTTTTGATTTATACGTAAAAATCCGACTTAAAACATGCATTTTTTTACGAAAAAATAAAGTCTGGTCTTTAATAACTCAAAAAGCGTTGATTTATTTTAATAACTTTATATAACAAATTTTGCTTATAATTTGTCCCTCTATAGACGTATGGTATTATTTTTAATAAAATAATTTTCACCCCCGAGAAGGGTTGGCATCCGCCCCCAGAGTAAAAGCGAAAGTTGGCATCATGTCACCTTTGTTCCTTGAGGTATCCTCTAATTACTCACCAATTTTAATGAAAATCGATGAAGGTTCAACGAAATCGGAGGTGAAAACCTTCAGTGACTGCACTATAAAAAGGGTCAGAAGTGCATTCATGAAATTCAGAAACGTTTTTACGAACTCTGACTTTGACCTGAACCGAAACTAAGATTCACGAAATGCTATATGGTCGGTGCTCCTATATGGCATGGAAGGATGGACTTTAAAAATAAACACAATGAATAAGCTAGAGGCATTTGAGATGTGGATTTATTGACGAATCCTTAAAGTTCCCTGGACCGCACGAATAACAAATGAAGAAATCCTGAAAAGAATTGGTACAGACAACTGCTATGCACAATTAAGCATAGAAAAACGGCATACCTGGGGCACCTAATTAGAAACGAAAGATACCAGTTTCTGCAAACCATAATTGAAGGAAAGATCGAGGGAAAAAGCGGAGTGGGCAGGAAGAAAATGTCATGGCTCCGTAATGTCAAACAATGGACAGGACTAATAAACAAAGGAGACCTAATACATACTGCAAGGGATAGAGAAAAATGGTCAAACGTGATCGCGAACATCCATTAATGGATTGCATAAGAAGAAGAAGAAGGGCGCCAACATTAAAGGAACCTTAAAATTAGATTAAAACACATTCTCCATATTCTGGAGAGCTGGACCCTTATATAGACAATAATGAAAAAATTGGAGGCCTTTGACATGTGAATTTAATGACCATGTAATGAGACATCCAGAGAGGAATAACCTAGACCTAATAATGAAGGGAAAGACTGCCGGAAGAAGCGGCCCAGGCCGAGGAAGAACATCCTCTCTCCGAAATCTCAGAGAGTGGTATCAAGAGACATCCACTATTCGCTAATTTATTACTGCCAAAATTTAATAATTAATTTTTTTACGATATGACCCATTTATTTTAATAATTAAGTATTTTCTGTGGGAAATAAGCCACAATTTTACTAAAAAATGAATTTATTAACGTTTCGAAGCCCAAATCGGGTTTCGTTGTCAAAATACAAAATACTATTAAAATAAACAAAAATGTTGTTGCTAAGTAAAAAAATTCTTCTAATAATTTATTTAATCTGACTCATTTATATTGGCAATTCAGACGTATATTATACATTTTAAAGTAGAATACTTTAAAATGATATCGCCAATATTTATGAGTTGCGTTCCTGGTAGACCAGGGCGCATCTGTAAAAATATTAGTACATTTGGACGTTGAGAGGTGACTCAATTTTTTTTGAAGAAATTGCTTGAAAATAACTCAAATAATAATATTTGAGTTATCCTCTCTCTCAAAAGGGTCCGGAACATTGTTTAAATAATCAAAATGTCAAAAAATGAAGGAAAAATTCGATTTTTTTCTTAGTTTTTTGATTATAACTTTAAAAGTATTCATTTCCGAGAAAAGTTGTACTGACATAAAAATTGCGTAATTAAATTTCCTACAATATAGAATTGGTTAAAAATTTAAAAAATAGTCACCCTTGTTGCAAAATAGCAATAATTGCGAAAAAAAACATACAAAAACAAGTATTCCCATTATACGTTTTTCAACCATTTATGCTACACTTAGGACCTTCATATTTTACCCAGAAAAACTTTACGATATAGTAAAATAACACTGTAAATTTCATTAAGATCGGTTTAATAGATTTTGCAAAATAAATTTTGCAATCCAGCTTTCGCAAAAAAAATTTATGTTTTAAAATGTTGCAGGACTGAAAATAAAGCAGATAGCAAGTTGAATTTTTTTGCTTATAGAAGTGCACTGTACCTTTCATTTTAAATTTGCAAAATTAAAATCGATTAACTACCACGGCGTCAGAAATGTTTTTAAATAAACATTACTTATTGGTGCTACGCGCAGGACAGCGGATAGTTTGCTCTGATTGGGCATTCCAATGACCTTTGATAATGATAAAATAAAAACACATACTCTATTCTTTGAAATAACACTTTTTTTAGGAAAATTTTCTTTGTTTATATATTTATTTTAACTTAGAGAATAAAAGTTTATTATTTTTAAACATATGCAATTGTTTAAACAATATTTCACAAACAATAATAAAATTAGTTTGATTTTTGTGGAATTGAAATATTAAAATACAACAAAATATAGAGTAAGAAAATAATATATTAGATAAAGATCGGAAGAAATTTTGGTGGAAATCAACTTGTGTGAATCGTGGTGCGTAGCACCAAAAATTAATGTTTAATTAAAAAAATTCCTGACGCCGTGGTAATTAATCGATTTTCATTGTGCAAATTTAAAATGAAAGGTACAGTACACTTTTATAAGCAAAAAAAATTCAAACAAATTCAACTTGCTATCTGCTTTATTTTCAGCCCTGCAACATTTAAAAAAAAATGAATTCTTTTTGCGAAAGCTGGATTTCAAAATTTATTTTGCAAAATCTATTAAACCGATCTTAATGAAATTTACAGTGTTGTTTTACTCTATCATATAGTTTTTCTGTATAAAATATGAAGGTCCTAAGTGTAGCATAAATGGTTAAAAAACATAAAATGCCAATACTTGTTTTTGTATGGTTTTTTTAGCAATTATTGCTATGTTGCAACAAGGGTGACTATTTTTTAAATTTTTAACCAATTCTATATTATTATTATTATTATTATTACATAACAAGTAAGGGCAGAGGAGCGAGCTCCTATTATGCCCAAAAACAAAGAAACATAACAATGTAAAATAACTACTGACAGTTACATAAAATAAGAGATATTAGTAAAATATCCATAGAAAATTTAACATCGTGCAATTTTTATGTATGAAATATTGTCGTATCCAGTCTGTTTTTAAACGTATTCACTGTAGTTGCTGATATGGTGTCTCGATCTAAATTATTCCAAATATTAAATATCCTGTTAGGCAAGAAGTTTACTCTGGACCGTGCTATTGCCTGCTCCTTCTTTAATTTGTATTGGTGGCCTCTTAATCTATCATCTCGGTTTATGGTAAACATGGTATTTAGATTTCCAAAGTTGTATTTCAGAATTCGGAAGCACAAAATTAGATCACCTCGAAGACGACGACGCTCGAAAGTCGTTAGATGGGCCATGGTGAGTCTATCTTCATAACAAGGTCTTACGCGGCCGAATGCGAGTCTTGTAGCTTTACGCTGCACATTTTCGATTAATACCTTGTCACGAGCGAGATCTGGATTCCAAACCGGTCCTGCAAACTCAAGAGTAGGTCTGACGTATATTGAATAAAGTCTGCACATGGAATTTAAAGAAATACGAGTAAAACACTTACGTATCAGAAATAGTTTCGAGTTTGCACGTTTACACACCGACACAATATGCTCCGACCAATTTAAGTCACTGTTAATTATCACTCCGAGGTCGTTGTGGGAGGTTACCGAGCTTAAGGGATGTCCATTTATAAAGTACGGAAGTGACGGGTTGTTCTTGCCAATGTGTAGTACAACGCATTTCTCAATGTTAAGAGGAAGTAACCATTCCAAGGACCACTTCAATATTGTATCGAGATCATGTTGAACAACATGTTGGTTAACAATAGGATTAACGTACAACTTGGTATCATCAGCGTAAATGGAAACCTTACTAGATATAATGAGTGGAAGATCGCTTGTATAGACACAGAAGAGAAGTGGTCCAAGTACCGATCCTTGTGGAACTCCGCTCTTGACAGGTTTATCTGATGAATATGCTTCCCCAACACGAACTCGGAAATACCTATCAGATAGGAAATTCTGAATCCAAAGGTTTAACTTTCCGCGGATACCAAAGTGATCCAATTTAGCTAGTAGTCGACGCTTGGGAACACGGTCGAAAGCTTTGGAGAAGTCTAAGTAGACTACGTCAACCGGATGCCGATCGTTTAAAGATGACGACCAATCGTTAACACAATGGAGTAAATTCGTGATTGCTGAACGACCTTTAATAAAACCATGTTGTTGGTGAGGAATCACATTTTCGTGAAGGAGAAACTCAGACATAGCTTCAGAAATAATGGCTTCCATGATCTTGCTGACAATAGGTACTAGGCTGATTGGGCGATAATTATTGCAATCAAGTTTATTGCCTTTCTTAAAAATAGGAGTAACCGAAGCCAATTTCCACGATGAAGGGAGATAACCCTGATTAAAGGAAGTATTCATCATAAGGGATAGAGGGATTGCTACAGAATCTGCGCATTGTTTTAGGAAAAAGGAGGTTAGTCCGTCCAAACCAGGCGATGAATTGTTGCGTAGTTTCCGTAAATGTTGTTTAATTACCTCCGGTGTGAAAGAGATGTCATTAAGAGTTGCATGCAAACGTGGACACATTATTTGAGGAACGGCATCATTAGGTTCATCTGTAAAAACCTGAGTGAAAAACAGCGATAAAGCATCAGAGGATTCTTTATTCGAAGAACATAAAGACCCGTCGGCTTTTTGAAGCAATGGTATGGAGACTTTAGATGATAAAGATGTGCGAATGTACCGGAAAATTTTCTTACTATTATCACTTGCAATGATAGATTCTTCAAAATCTTTCCTTAGGTTTAGCAAAGATTGTTTTACTCTATTGGAAAATCTACGGTGAACAAGAAAATCATCAAGGGAACCTGTGCGTTTATAAGATTGCCAAAGCTTCCGTTTATGTCGAATTAAGCGTGTAGCGGCAAGGTTGATCCAAGGTTTTAATTGATTTCTAAACAGCTGACGTTCAGTTGTATGAACTGAAATAGTTCTAGTTGTAGTGTCAAGAAAAGTGTCCCACATTGACGAGGGATCGATTAAGTTATGAAAAAGGTTATTCCAATTAAGTTGATGTAAAGCGGAATTAACTTTAAAGAAATCTGTAACTGTTATAGTCTTTGTATACATTTTGTTAAGACTTTTCGATAAGTTAAACTGAATGTGGAAAGTTATCACTGCATGATCGGATTTTCCAATTGGAGAAGATATGTCTATCGTTGAAATTAATTGTTCTTCGTTTGTAATTACCAGGTCGACCGTTGATGGTTGGTTATTAAATCTAAATCTAGTAGGTTTGGTGATAAGTTGCGACAGGTTGGAATTTATAATAAAATTTTTAAATAAATTATGAGAGCTAACACCGTCAGATAACGAAATAGCTGGCCATGAGATATCGGGAAAGTTAAAGTCACCTACGATAACAAGATTGTCAAGAAGTGATATTTCCTCAAGTAATTCAATAAAAAGATTATCAGTTCCTGGTTGGGTATCAGGGGGACGATACAACCAAATTAGATTCATGGTAAATGAATTTCTGGTGATAGTCAGGTGAAGAATATCTAATCCGGCAGTCTGAATATCTTTAGCACAAATAGAAAAGTTATTAGTAATTAACTCCGAAAGATAAATACAGACCCCACCTCCTACGCGATTTTGTCGGTCTTTACGATAAATAGTGTAACTAGGTATGGCAATTAAAGAGTCAGGAATATTATTATTCAACCAACTTTCAGCTATACAGATAATATGAGGTGTTATTAATTGAATATTACATACAAATTCAGTAAATTTAGCATTAAGTGAAGCAATGTTTGTATAAAGAAGTAGCCAATCGTTGAACATAGAGGAGTTTGGGTCAATGGCGAAATGTAGTAATTTTAGGAATGCCTTGGATGTACTTAATTGTCAAGTCCCGTTCACCATTGTTTTTTCTAGTTTCCAGTTCGCTTCGAAGGTCTTTCAGACGTTGTTGTTGAATTGGAGTTTTGTCGTCAATTATGGAGAAGGATTCAGTGTCTTTATCTTCTAGAAGCTTGGATTTGTTGCGTAGAATTTGTTTAGCAAAATAGTCGGAAGACATAACCACTTTTAACATACGAGGGAAACGTTGATTAGGTTTGCCAACCCTGTAAAAACTCAGCGGAGTTTCTTGACACCCAACAGAACTCAATACCGATGTAATAACATTATTGTCATGATCTTTTTTAGCCTGAGATGTAGAACCCACTTCGGGGACGCCTCTGATTAACACATTTTTGGCTCTTGTAATACGATCAACAGCTTCGTTAGCTATATTATCCGCAAATTCTACTGATTTAAGAGAGTCAATCTGCTTTAATTTTTCATTTAATTCGGCCAGTTTATTATCAAATGCATCCATTTTACTGTTAATATCTAATTTGAGATCAGATAAAAGATCCTTAATTTGAGAAATGTTAGCAACGTTTGTGTTACAAGAGTTGCACAGAATACAAATACCACGAACTTTCTGTCTGGTTACCCGATCGTCAAGTGAAACCTCTGTGCAGCCCATGTGAATTTGTCGTTTACATCCATCGCACTGAAGTTTTCGATCGTTGGCAGGTATCGGTTTTAAACAATTCCCACAATTAGGTGACGTAGGCATTGTAAATTGTAAAGTTTTTACTGTGAATATGCTGATAAGGTTTACGAATATGATAAAATGTACTCACAAAAACTGTTCCAAAAGGCACTTTAGATTACAAATTTTACACTAACTAATTAGCACTTTTTGTAGAGTTTATTGCACTTAATAGGATAGTTTATGTCTAATGAATTAATAATTAGTATATTATACAAAATCAAACGATTTGTTCGGAGCTACGAAATACGTGGCGATTGACTTGCCAGTAGCTAGATGTAGGAAGTTTAATTGCGCAACTTTTATGTCAGTACAACTTTTCTCAGAAATGAATAATTTTAAAGTTATAATCAAAAAACCAATAAAAAAATCGAATTTTTCCTTCATATTTTGACATTTTGATTATTTAAACAATGTTCCGGACCATTTTGAGTGGGAGGATAACTCAAATATTATTATTTGAGTTATTTTCAAGCAATTTCTGCAAAAAAATTTGAGTCACCTCTCAACGTCCATCTCAAAACAGATGCGCTCTGGACTATGGGGCTTCTTTACTAAAAGAAAGTTCATTCGATTACATGAAATCAATCCCGACTCAAGAATATCCGTCGCAAAAAAATCATAGCATGTGATCTGTCTTTAAAAAGACAACCAAATGCAACGATGACAGTAAAATTCTCGCGTTAGAGATTCCATAGTAAATCACCAGGGAAAACCAGGAAAAAACCTCGTGATACTATCCCGACATCGTAAGTATTTGGTCCTACATTTAATTTTCCTTCAAAAAACTAATACAAAATTCTGACTTTAATATGTTTAAATTATAAATAATAATAATAATAATAATACATAGATATACAATAAGTAATACTAAAATATAAAATTTGTACTAACTCGTTGTTATTGGCTTACTAATCGTGGTATTTTCTTTCTATTGACTTCCTCTTTCAGTATGGGTAACCACATCCTACTGCATTTTTTAGTAAAATTGTGGCTTATTTCCCATAGAAAATACTTAATTATAAAAATGCCACAAGGAAATAGCTTCAGAACAACATTTATTTTAATGTTTACGTTACAATGATTTTGTTCTATTCGAAATTTACTGGTTACGCCTCTTCAGTATAGTACTCAGAATTGCATTATTTTACAAATCCCCAATTAAAAAACTCTCTTGCTTTACTATATTCCGTTATTTCTACGGTAAATAATAAATAAAACATTTATTACAAAATCTAACCTGAAAGTCCTATAAACGATCAAACGATCAGTAATAAACACACGAATCCTCGTGGCAGGAAAACCGTCTAGGTCTGGCGGAGTGGAGTCCGCCGACCGCGTCCATCAGAAGTCTGTCTAAACAGGTGGCCAATAACCATAACCGTTATTATAACGCGACCCGTTTCTACACAAATGAGTCGAAATTACGACCCACTGTGCGCTGGTAAACACTCTATTATGAGCCAATTCCCTTTACTTGCGGAACAATTGTTGGTGTTGGTTCGCTATCGTCAGAACTCTTTCGCCTCCGACAACGTGGAATAGAATGGAATTGAATCGACCTTCCCCGCTGTGTAATTAAGGCTTTCTTATCAGTTACCGTTCGTCCGGTATGTATTTTAAAATACGACGAAGCAGAATCATATTTTCATCAAAGTTTTGTAGTAACTTAGGAAATACAGGGTTTACAAAAAATCTACTTACAATATTTCTAGTTTCAATATTTATTCAAATAAGTATATCCTGCTGTCAGACAAGCATACGTATTACATATTCTTTGACTACATTGATTTGTATAGGGCTTTCGATAAGGTTTGACTTCGAGAAATTTCTTTCAAGACTTTTCTGAGATCTTCCTGTACGCTATTAAACTATAGTTGTCTGGGTCATCCATTCCTTCTTTTCGAGATTGGGCCCCGTTTAAGGATAATCTTTGGCATCCTCTTTCTTTCCATTTTCATCACGTGTCCCATCCATCTCACACTCTGTGCCTTTATGAAGCGACTAGAATAGCACAAGTTTGACTTGAATGTTTGAAATTGACTTAAGTTTGACTTAATTTGAAGTCAAACTCAAGTCAATCCTTCTGACAAATATATCAAGTTAAGTCAAACTGGTCAATGGTTACAGGTTTGAAAATTCAATACTGTTTGTCTAACTAGTTTGAGATAGTATGAAAAATAATTTATTTTGTAGATATACTTTTTGCTGAGATAGAAATGTTAGTTGCCAATTAAAAGAACAAAATTAAAAATACAATTAGTACCATGTAAAAGTTTCTTGATACGGGTAGCTATTCAAGTCAAAATGGAGTCGTAAAATTGATTGCTGACAAGTGTCGTTTTATCGGTAATCGGTGATAATTTTATGCATTCTATTCAATTTTTTATATTTCTATTGGAGTGTTCCTAGATTACAACAAAACACTCGTTGGATGGTTTTTAATCATACCAAGTGTAATTTAATCTACTTCAAAAAAAATTTATGAAGGAACAGCAAAATATAAATATATTTTGACAGTAGGTTCAGTGAATTTTTTGTGACTTTGCACCAGATGTCGTTTTAAAGAACTAGTTCCACCATTTGTCATTTTATAACGCTGTTCTTTATTTTTACATAATACGCACTTTGCAATTTTCATTGTTTTGCAATCGCCTTCCGCAACATCAAGTAAATCAGTATATTTCTTTTTCTTAATTAATACAGATTTTTTCTCTTAATTTTTGCAGTGGGAATACCCAAAATCAGACTCAATTTGTTCTGATACGTATTCTGAGCCCAAAAAGGTTCAGGTTCAGACATTATCGCATAAAGCGATATACGATATACAAAGCGAACACTTCAAAACGAACGTAACAAACAGGCCAAGCATAATATTTCTAGATATGAACTATAACCAATTTGCGGATGGAGTAGCAGTGTACAGGTTCGGACCTATCCAAATAAGTCAAAACAAATGGCTCTCTATTAGAATTGGAAATAAATACGTTGCGCAATATGATATTCAAACTTAAAACTGTTTGAAGAAGTTTGATTTCAAGTCAAATCAAACCTCAAGATATTGAAATCAAGTCAAGTCAAACTTTTTTACAAAAAATGTTTGGTTTTCAAGTCAACTTTGTTCAACAAAATCACGCTAGTTTGACTTGATGCATCTCTAGAAGCGACTGCTGCTTGGTTCGCTATACAGTTTCTCTAGCTTCTTGTTTGTTCGTCGCACCCAATCTTCTACCGTGTTTTTGCTTCCATATATTATAATTTTGAGCATCTTTACAATTTCTCCGTATTTGCTTTTTCCATTGTACATACTTCGCTACCAAAGTCACTACGGACCTTATTACCGTTTTATATATTCTTACCTTTGTTTTTCTCAATAAATTTGAATTTCATCAGTGTTCTTAGGCTTTCCAACTTTTTATTTCCCTATACCTATCATTGGCATTCAGTTCCCATTCGTCCTGACCTTTCTCTTCTATTCTAGCCCCCAGATACGTAAAATGAACCACTCGCTCGAAATTATACTCCCTTGATTCATTACATGTGAAAGTAAACTCCTAGTTTTGCTCTGTATTTTCGAGTATCATGTCGTACTTTGACTTTTCCTGGTTTATATAGGTCAAAATATTTTGACTCCTTTTCTCAGTGGCGCACCTAGAATTTTACTCTGGGAGGGCTTTCGCTTGGACACCGAAATTTTTTTTGTATTGTTTGTGAAAGGCAAGTTAAATTTTCCTACCATTTCTTACCTATATATTTTTTATATGCCCTGGGAGGGGTTTTAACCCCCAAACCCACCCTGCGTGCGCCACTACTTTTTCTAATATATTTATAACATTTCTTAATTATTTTCCTGTTTTCGTTAGAACAATAAGATCATCAGCGAAAGCGGAAATTCCGCTATCAGAGCCACTTGCTACCATAAAGTCATGATGTGAACAAGTCAAATTTGAGCGCCATGGTACCTAGAGCATGAAGCATTGGATATTTTAAACATCCATGTTTAAATTCACATCTTATTTCTATGTTCCTATGACGGATTAATTGTTTTAAGGGTTTTTACCCAAATGTTTTTTACTTTGGTGGTTAGCATGTTAGATTCAAGCAAACACTGATGATGATCGGTCAACCGATTGAAAATTAGTTCTGTTCTGTGATGTAGCCCTGTATTGGGATTTTAACAAATGTACCTTTTATAAAGGATTTTATGGTTTTTTGATATTATAAGGTTTGAACTTGAATTTAGGTACTTCGTAATTTCAAAAATGATATTTTATACTTATGTTTTTGAGCCTTGAAAATCGTCATCTTTAGTTCTTTTTTCAGTTTTAAATTGTTTACAACTAGAAAACGATCAACTTTAGAGAAAAAATACGAAAGACATTTTTTGTTTAGAATGACCTATAAAATCTGAAATAATATCTGACCAGGTCGAAATTTTTTTTTGCATTTATAAAAAAAAATGTCATTTTTTATTTATTAATTAATTATAGTTAGAACTAGATTAAATCGGGCAACCCCTGTTTTTTGTAATTGTTAACATGCTAAATTACATATCCAATAATTTTTATCCATTAAACAGATCGGTGCAAATCGACCTTATATCGTATCTTAGACTATATGTTTTGGCAGTATTTTTGAAATGTAATTTGTAATTGTATCTGAATCTGGATGTTGTTAAACATTGAACAGACTGAGTTTGTGAGAAATCGCGTAATTATAATAGTCCAGTCGGGTTAGACGAATAACAGGCCTAACCTTGCATTAGGAGCTGCCCCAAATTTTATTTTTCTAATCTTTAGGGAGGGTCAATATTAGTATAAATTTAAAATCTCGACTGAATTCCACCGTTGCGTTAGCCGCCATCTTGATTTTAAACCAGAACCGTTTTTGCTCAATATCTCCGCCATTTTCAATTTCTTGATAAAAAGTGTAGAAACTGAAATTGTTGAAAATACGATTTTCTATAATTTCATTTATTATAATTTTTTCGTGCGGTCGATATTCTCCGAGTTATGAGGGGAAAATAGTGACAGTTGGAGCATAATTATTGAATTATTAAATTATCTCGTTTATTATTAGTTTTACAACAAATATGTACCTGTACAAAAATGAAGAGAATTAAATTCTACACAATTTTGGTCTTTTTCATTTTTTTTTCTAAAATTAATATTTAAGGTAGTACGTATGCGGTAATGGCGCGAGCGTAAGACCAGATTGATTTTATAGCAATTGTTTTTGTTCAATATCTACGCCATTTTCAAATAAAATTTTTCAAAATATAATTTCCTACAATTTCTTTTTAACAATTTTTTTCATGCGGTTGATATTTTCCGAGTTACATGGGAAAATAGTAAAAAGTGGTGGGGGGAGCATAATTATTGAATTGAATTTTGTATCCGAGCTGCCCCAAATTTTATAATTATATCCTTTAGGAGAGATCAATAGTAGTGTAAATTTAAAATCTCGACTGAATTCCGCGGTTGCATTAGCCGCCATATTGATATGAGAACTGTTGTTGCTTAATATCTCCGCCATTTTCAACTTTTCGACATAAATGGTGGGAAAGAAAATTGTTGGAAATGCAATTTCCTACAATTTCTTTGGCACAATTTTTTTATACGATCAATATTCTCCGAGTTAACTGGGAAAATAATGGAAGCGGAGGGGAAGCATAATTATTGAATTGTCTCATTTATTATTAACTTTACGACATAATTGTAAATAAACAAAAATAAAGAGAATTATATTTTATACAATTTTTGAAACTTCCAATGAGACATCAACCAAACTAAGTATATAAAAGACATAAAAAGACATTATATACATTAAGTTCACTGATTTTATTAACTAGCGGGTTTTATTGGTTGAATTTGTCTGTCGATATTTTAAGTTTGATGTCAGCTAATATATCGTGATGTTCCAACAATTTTTTTTTTAATTTTGGACCCCTGGTCGGGGGAATTTTCCCATTGCCCCCCCTTGTAGACCCGCCACTGGTTCTCTCGAAAAATTGTAGTAAATCGTAATTGCAACAATTACAGTTCTTACAGTTTTTGTCGAAAAGTTGAAAATGGCGGAGATATTGAACAAAAACAATTGCTTCAAAATCAATCAGGTCTTACGCTCGCACCTTTACCACATACGTACTACCTTAAATATTGATTTTATCAAAAAAACGGCATCAAAATTGTACAAAATTTAATTCTCTTTATTTTTGTGTAGGTAAATATTTGTTGTAAAACTAATAATAAACGAGATAATTCAATAATTCAATAATTATGCTATAACTGTCACTATTTTCCCCTCATAACTCGGAAAATATCGACCGCACGAAAAAAATTATAATAAATGAAATTATATAACATCATATTTTCAACAATTTCAGTTTGTATGTTTTTTGTCGAAAAGTTGAAAATGGCGGAGATATTGAGCAAAAACGGTTCTGGTTTAAAATCAAGATGGCGGCTAACGCAACGGTGGAATTCAGTCGAGATTTTAAATTTATACTAATATTGACCATCCCTAAAGATTAGAAAAATAAAATTTGGGGCAGCTCCTAATGCAAGGTTAAATGCTATCCCGACTGGGCTATAAGGGATATGGATATGATGGATGATGAGAAATCCAGAAATTAAAAACAACAGTGAAATTACGTGAATTATTGAAAAATGCTCAAATAATTATAAAATAGAGTAAACAATACTCAAGTTTTATATGCCAATGGCCATTAGTTGTCGATGCATTGGCTAAATAAAAAAATACTCAAGTTTTATTTTTACTTACCAATCAAAAGTGTATTTAAAAAAAAATCGTCAAGGACCAGAATGAACTACTAGACAAGTTTTAACCAAATTTGGTTGCGATATGGATACCTAATTGTGATTCGTTTTCATATTTTTAAAAACGATGAAATTAATTAATAAGATTTGATTTAAGTTTTATTATTCCACTTTTTAGGCTTGTTAAAATTGTCAACATACTTCTTACATAATTTATATTAATTCAAAATAAACAATAACCTAAGCTATATTATTAACAAGCTTGTCAACGTAATCCCTGTTTTTCTCATAGTTATTAGAGATATTACCATATTTCTAATTAATAACAAGACCCCTGATTAAGTCGCTAAGGAGGTTTCCAATGAAGACATTCATAACATATTTTATTATATATTTACATCAATTTCCTGGTTTGTAAGAAACATTTATTAAATTCCCTGCCTACCCAATAGCTGATTATGATTTTTTAAATTATTTTTTATTAAGTTTTGAATTCTAATCGGAATCTTATTATAATGCTCTCTTCAGGAATCCTTATAAATTTTTGAATTTGTATATAAATTATGCAATTAAATGCTTTTTATGCCTTTATTACAATT